>NC_066532.1:19187626-19247626 GCF_024679095.1 Eriocheir sinensis | reverse complement strand
TTCAGTAAGTCCTGTTTTGGAGTCTGAAGGTCAATGATGTGTGTTAAGATTCTCTTTTTCTCGATGTTATGCTTAAACCTCAACTTCGGTGGCCAAGCACATGTATTTGACAAGGCTTTCGTAGGAGTAGTAGGCATTTCCAGGGGTAGTTTTGTGGCCATGGTGGTAGTCTGACCCTTCTTCAGTACCATGAACCCATGAAACACATATTTGACAAGGCTTTCGTAGGAGTTATGGGCATTTCCTGGGATAGTTTCTGACCCTGGTGGTAGACTGACCCTTCTCCTGTACCATGAACCTAAGAAACACATATTTGACAAGGCTTTCGTAGGAGTTGTGGGCATTTCATGTGATAGTTTATGACCCTGCATGGTGGTAGTCTGACCCTTCTTCTTCTGTACCATGAACCTAAGAAACTCGTATTTGGCAAGGCTTTCGTAGGAGTTATGGGCACTTCCAGGGGTAGGTTTCCGAGCCTGGTGGTAGACTGACCCTTCTTCTGCATCGTCAACCTCAAGAAACACTCATAAGAACCCGATTAATTTCCTTTTCAGCATTTAGAAATAGCTGATGAGAGAGAGCGTCTGAGCATTCCGACCTGTGCAAGTGTCCGTCTATCACCCAAGCCCTTGATCAGGAGTTGAGTTTTCCTGCTTAGAAGTCTGTCCGAACAATACCCAGCGCCTGCCACGACCGTATGTAACCTGTCACGTGTTAGTCCACTGAAGTGCTGTCTCTCCCTCCCCCCTCTCTCTCTCTTCCTCTCTCTCTCTAAACTTTCTTGTGTTCGTGTATCCGCCCGAGAGTTTAACTTCACAACGAGGCGTATGCTGCGTAAGTCTTCTGTCTTTCATGGCCACGGCAGAGGTGATTGACCTGAGAGAGAGAGAGAGAGAGAGAGAGAGAGAGAGAGAGAGAGAGAGAGAGAGAGAGAGATTGATAGATTGTTATTGATGGATAGATAGACAGATACATAGATAGAGAGATAGATAGATAGATAGATAGACAGATAGGTAGATAGATAGATATAGATAATTTCAGAGAGAGAAAGAAAAAGCATTAATATACAGAAACGTGGGAGAGAGAGAATTAAGATAGAGAAGAGGAGGAGGAGGAACAGAGAGGAGGAGAGGGAAGACGGGAGGAGGAAGAAGAGACAGGAGGAAAGTGAAGGAAAAGAGGAAAAAAAAGGAAAAAAAAACAAATAAAACCAGAGAGAGAGAGAGAGAGAGAAAGAAAGCGTGGGTTGGGTCCTGCGCCTCGAACTCTGACTAACCAAACCTCCCACCCTCGACTCGCTCCCACCCTCTCGCCCTACATATATAAGCCGGGCACCGCTGAAGGGCCGCACTCACTCCCGCCGCAGACCTCGTACTGTCAACACCATCCCCGGGGCGTGGCTGAGGCTCTCCTACCTACTCCTGCTTCCTCTGCTACGGGTTCGGGTGCAAGGTTCTTCGTGGCTCGCTCAGACCTCAGCGGAATGTGCAACGCTGCCTCAAGAACTGGCCTCCTCCTGGTCCTCATCCTCGTAGGCAGTGAGTGTGAGTATGAGTGAGTGAGTGAGTGAGTGAGTGAGTGTGTGTGTGTGTGTGTGTGTGTGTGTGTGTGTTTACTTCGGCCTTTAGCTCCAATTGGCTTTCTTGGTGGGGCCTGTTGGTCGACCCACCCCGTTTGCGAGGCAGGCGAGTGTTTTATAGTGGCGCCATTCTTGATTGGCTCGTGCTGCCCCGCGGGGCTTCACTTGATCCTTTTTACAGAATTTCGTCTGAGAGTCCCGATTGACAGGCGGCATGGCATCCTACCTTCATGATAGGTCACCAGGACAGCACGTGGGTAGTCTAGGCCACTCGGCGGTGACTGAACATTGTTCACAGACTGACTGGGTTTTTTCATTACCAATTTTCTCAAAACCTTTGCCCTTTCTTGAGGCTTTGACGTTTTTTTTTTAACTTATTTGCGGTGGATGAGTGGTTAGCGTGTCAGCGCCGCGTCCAGAAGGACGCGGGTGGGTTCGAGTCCTGCCCGCCGCCACAGCTGGGATGTTTCAGTCACCGCCGAGTGTCCCAAGACTACCCACATGCTGTCCTGAAGACCACCCATCAACCCGGACTCTAGATTCTCTCTCTAAAGAGAGGCTCAAAGATGAGCTCCGGGGGACAGCATGAGCCAAGCAAGATGACGCCACTGTAAGCACTTGCCTGCGCCACAATGGGCTGGGGCCGACCCTCAGGCCCACCAGGAAAGCCTACCGGCGCCAAAGGCCGAAACGTAAAATACATAAATAAATAACCATAGGCTAGTTAGGCTCTCTTGAGGGGCCACCAGATATGGTGCACAGGGTTGTTTTCATTTAAATCAAGTGATTTAAATCGATTTAAATCAGAGTAAAAAAAATCATGACTTAAATCAAAATTAAATATACTGTATTTAAAATGATTTTAAGTGTTATATCAAGAGTAAAATATTTAATGATTTAAATTATATATATATATATATATATATATATATATATATATATATATATATATATATATATATATATATATATATATATATATATATAAATAAATAAATATATATATAAATAAATATATATATAAATATAAATATATATATATATATATATATATATATATAGATATAAGGAAGAATGAAGAACATGTGAAGCAGTCATAAAGGAAAAGCATCTATTACAAGAAAAATATTCAAAATCATAAAAAATTAAACTATTAGTTCTACTTATGATATTTGTGAAAAACTCATTTTGGGTAATGTATATTAAACTATGGTTTCATTTAACATTGGCCAAGTTTAATACAAGAAAATGGCCTCATAAGACTGAAACAAATAATCAGTGGAAAAAAAAAACAAGGATTAATGCAAAAAAAAAATCGATTTGAATAAAAAAAAAACCGATTTAAATCAAATGTATATATATATATATATATTTTTTTAAATCATGATTTTTTTTCCAACCCCGCTGGTGCATGACCCCAGCCCGTTAGTGGTGCAGGCGAATTTTATTTCAAGTGACTGCAGCGATATGCGGTGGTTTCATTTACAAGAATACAAAATCTGTCAAAATGAAGTACAGTATAGTGTGAGCATCGAGTCCTTGTGACAACATGTCATGCCTGTACAGACCTAGAGCCACCTGTACACACACTCATCTCCCCTCCCCTTCTCCTCTTCCCAGGCGAGTGTGCCCGACACAAGCGCCAGGACCTCATCCCGTCCCCTCGCGTGGGCAAGCGGGTCATGCTGCGAGGCGACGACCGCGGCGACATGGACGTGATCCTCAAGGACATCACGGACACAGTGGACACCCGACCCGAGCTTTTGCGGGAGGGCGGCGACGGGGAGTGGGCGCCTGTCTTGGCCGGCCCAGGTAACGTGTGTGTGTGTGTGTGTGTGTGTGTGTGTGTGTGTGTGTGTGTGTTGGTCTACTTGTACTGCCTTCCTTGAGTGGGTCGGGCTCGTGGGTTTTCACTCTTCGGTTATTCACGTTTGGAGGACAGACTCAAACCCTGACTGGCACCCGGCACCCATTTATTGCCTTTTTTTTTTTAGATGCTGCCTGTAGCGCCGGTGGGCTCTCTTGAGGGGCCTCTTGGACGGCCCCAGTGGAGCAGGCGAAATTTCTTTACAGTGGCTGCCGTGGTGTGTGATCTTGCCTGGCCCATGGTGCCCCCCAGTGCTCTTCTTCAACGAAGTCGCTGAAGTTAGGGCTGATTGAAGATCCGGGCAGCATGTGGGTAATCTTTCGACACTCGGCGATGGCTTGAGAAATCACCGTGTTTTGGTGGGACTCGAACCCAGGTCCACGGGCTCACCACGCCCGCACGCTGACCACTCGGCCAGGGGCACGGGTTTAAGGACACTGCCCATCCGTATCCACTTCACCTGGCATCCCGGGTTCGATCCCCAGGCGGAATGGATACGTGTGGGCGGCCTCCTCAAAGCCGAGCTCATGTCCACCGGGTGTTAGGCCTCGGTTTTGGAGCATGAATAAGTGTCTCACTGAGGGCCCCCTCAACAAAGGGAGCGGACTAGACCACTTCTCAAACAGGACGCGCTGCCCGATTGGTTACGGCGAACGAGTTTAAGACTGGTATTATCAGCCGCTTGCAACCCTCACACCAAATATTATCAAAAGCCAAAAAGATCAGTCGGGTCATCATAAGAGTATTTTTTTAAAGTTCATGGTACAGAAGAAGGGTCAAACTACCACCAAGGTCATAAAACTACCCCTGAAAATGCCCACAACTCACACGAAAGCCTTGTCAAATATGTGCTATATAGGGCGCGAGGATGTTTAAGAATATGGCCCGAGCTGCTTCCAAGGATTATTTTCTGTGCTATCTAATACTCTCAGGTCAATACTTTCACAGCGAGCGTCACACCTCACTATACGGGTCACCTGATTCTCGGCCCAGGTGTAAAGGACCCACAGGTACGCGGATGTAATTATCTAACCTGTGTAATGAGCAAGAGACGCGGGGCTGAATTAACCTGTCGCGTCTCTCTCTCTCTCTCTCTCTCTCTCTCTCTCTCTGCTCTTTCTTCTTCCCTCATCATCCTTCCCTCCTTTCCTGTTTTTCTTTCTCTTCCCTTTCTTTCTTCCCATTTTCTCCTTACCTCTATTTCCTCCATGTTCTTTTCATTTGTTATACCCTCTCTTTCTCTCTCTCTCTACTCTTTCCTCATCATCCTTCCCTCCCTTCTTTTACATCTCCTTCCTTCTCTCCTTCCCTGTTCTTTCTTTCCCCTTTTAATCTTTACCTATTATTTCCTCCCTCTATGTTCTTTTCATCTGTTATACCCCTCTCTCTCTCTCTCTCTCTCTCTCTCTCTGGTAATGGTGCAAATGGTATGTCCCGCGCCGAGAATGTGGACAATGTTAGGCTTCTTCGATCTTGTTACAGGGCCGCCTCGCTCCCCATAGGCCGCGAGATGCAACAGAACAGTGTGTACGAGTGTTGGGTTACTTTTAATATATTTTTATTTATTTATTTATCTATTTATTCATTTTAAGATGCTGCCTAAAGCGCCGGTCAGCTATCTTGAGGGGCCTCTCGGGTGAACTTTATTTATAGTGGCTGCCGTGATGTAACTCTTGGTTGGCTCATGCCCCCCCCCCCCCTCCCCCTCGGTGCTCCTATTGACCCAAGTCGCTCAAGTTAGGGCTGACTGATGACCTGGGCAGCATGTGGGTAACCTTCATGACACTCGGCGAGGGTTGAAAAATCAGCGTGTTTCGGTGGAACTCGAAGTCAGGTCCATAGACTCACCACGATCGCACGCAGACCACTCGGCCACCGCCTACCTCTTCTTTTGTTTTATTACTTTTTATACTTTTCGTGCGTTTCACTTCATTTTCTTTGCGTCTATTTTCTTGTTTTCTCACGCCAGTCTCCCTCCCCAGGCCGCGAAATGCACCAGAACAGCGTCTACGAGTGGCCGCACCAGCACATCCCCGCCCTCCGCCGCCCACACTCCCGCCGGGCCCCCCAGCAGACGCCCCTCAGCCCCGCGTACCTCCAGGAGTTGCCTTCGTTATACGACTACCTGCGGAGAGCGGAGGCGTTGACCAGTGACCCCGGCGATGGCGATTCCCGGAGCAAACTCGCGTTGTAGACCAAAGGAAGGAAGAAACGAGTGGCTGAGGCGGTAAAGCGGGGGAGTTAGCCCGTAGAGAGACTTTACCGACATCTTTACCGCCCGTCGTGCCTCTGAAAACTCCCTCCCAACCCAAGACCAATGGCGGTGGGTGCCGTTACAAAGGCCAAACTTATGGAAAAACTCAAGTCGTCGGTGACATCAAGATCAAGAACATGTAACCCTCCGCGCTGGAACGCCGCGCCAAGCGATTCTTTACCAAGGCCACCCTCCTCCCCCATCCAGTACTCACCAAACAGCTGGGCTCGCTCTCTAACAAATAATAAAAACTAAACAAAGACGAGTATTTTTTAAAGTCTCCCTCCTTTAAAGTATTGAAATCATCTCCTCCACTTCTTGTCATCTTGCTAGGCCTAATTTCATCACTTTTTCTGCCTTACTCGTTTTTTTATTTTATTTTATTTATTTACTTATTTTGCATTATTTTAGAAGCCTAATCTAAAATCTCCTGAGAAATGTCGCCTCCGAGGAAAACTGATCGAACGTTTCAAAATACTCAATGGTTTTGCGAATGTGGACAAACCCAATTGTTTATTCTCGACGACACGCTCCGAACGAAAAATAATGTCACAAAACTTAAGTGTAAACAAATAAATTCAGACTACCTACACCAAATTTTTCTTCACCAACGTTGTAGAGTGAGAATGGAATAAACTCCCTCCTTCCTTCAGCTAGTGGTGGTCCAGTGCAACACGATTGACATTTAAAAACAAGCTCGACCGACACTTTCTTCAACTTAATATTCACTCAAGTAGAATTGCGGTCCTGGTGGCTTTCGATCCGATATAATTTCACTAGTCTGGACCATAGGAAATGTGTGGTCTGAATGTATATGTGAGTCTATGTAAATCTGTTAATCTTTGGTAGAATTTAAAACACCAATTTCACCATGCCACGTCACCCTAACAATCTTATCCATGCGTCTTATTTAACTTTTTATACTTTCTTTATTTTCCTTTTTCTTCTTCTTCTCAGACACTCTTTTTTCTGAGGCACCATTTCTGAAGCACCCTTTCTGAGGCACTGTTTGTGAGGCACCCTTTCTGAGACACCCTTTCTGAGGCACACTTTCTGAGGCACCCTTTCTGAGGCACCCTTTCTGAGGCACCCTTTCTGAGGCACCATTTGTGAGGCACCCTTTCTGAGGCACCCTTTCTGAAGCACACTTTCTGAGGCACCCTTTCTGAGGCACACTTTCTGAGGTACCTTTTATGAGGCACACTTTCTGAGGCACATTTTCTGAGGTACCTTTTCTGAGGCACCCTTGCTGAGGCACCCTTTCTGAGGCACCCTTTATAAGCACTGACTCTTAAACCATCATTAGAGGTAAGTCAAGTGAGAGCAAAAGAAAACTATAAGGAGTTTAACACTCCCCCAATGCAGTCAGCCACCTCCTCTTCTTCAGGCCTTGGTATGTAGCTTCTCCCAGCCCTTGCATGAGAATCTGAAAGGGACCAAAATATACCTGTTGATTCTGGGTACATGATAGTGTGATTTTAATTAGGACATAGGTAAAATTTCAATAACACTTACCCAATCCGTTCAGACCCTTCTTTCTCCTCTAAGTCTTGGTAAGTAGCTTCTCCCAGCCCTTCCATGAGAATCTGAAAGGGACCAAAATATACCTGTTGATTCTGGGTACATGATAGTATGATTATAATGAGGCCATTGGTAAAATTTCAATAACACTTACCCAATCCATTCAGTCCCTTCTTTCTCCTCTAAGTCTTGGTAAGTAGCTTCTCCCAGCCCTTCCATGAGAATCTGAAAGGGACCAAAATATACCTGTTGATTCTGGGTATATGATAGTGTGTGATTATCATGGAGCCATTGTTGGGATTGCAATAGCTTATGAAGAAGATGGTTTTGTTTGCCTTACCTTTGTTTTGTATATGGTTGGACTTCACTTTTTCTTAATCTGACTGGTTATAATAAAGGATATGGAGTTTTTTTTATCTTCCTCCTCCTCCTCCTCCTCCTCTGCCTCCTCTTCATTTTCTTCTTTTTTCTGCTTCTTTTCTTTTTCTTTTCTTTTTTTCTTCTTCTTTTTCTTTCTTCTTCTTCTTCTTCTTCTTCTTTTCCTTCTTCTACTTCTTTTTCTTTACCTTCTTTTTCTTTTCTCTTCTTCATCTAATTATTTTTTTTCTTCTTTTTCAGTCTGCTTCCCCTTGTCCCACACTGTCCCAGGAAAGACTTGTTCCACACTGTCCCAGGAAAGACTTGTCCCACACTGTCCCAGGAATGACTTGTCCCACACTGTCCCAGGGAAAGCTTGTCCCACACTGTCCTAGGAATGACTTGTCCCACACTGCCCCAGGAAAGACTTGTTCCACATTGCCCCAGGAAAGACTTGTCCCAGTGTCCCAGGAATGACTTGTTCCACACTGTCCCAGGAATGACTTGTCCCACACTGTCCCAGGAAAGACTTGTTCCACACTGTCCCAGGAATGAATTGTCCCACACTGTCCCAGGAAAGGCTTGTCCCACACTGTCCCAGGAAAGACTTGTCCCACACTGTCCCAGGAATGACTTGTCCCACACTGTCCCAGGTAAGACTTGTTCCACACTGTCCCAGGAATGACTTGTCCCACACTGTCCCAGGAAAGACTTGTTCCACACTGTCCCAGGAGTTTGCTTCTTGGTGATGCATTCCTCTTGTTCCACACTGTCCCAGGAAAGGCTTGTCCCACACTGTCCCAGGAAAGACTTGTTCCACACTGTCCCAGGAATGACTTGTCCCACACTGTCCCAGGGAAGGCTTGTCCCACACTGTCCCAGATGTCAAGGGGTGCCTGTAAAGACTCAACCAGTATTATTGTGTACCTGAAAAGCAAGGGTGAGGTTAGCATCCTAGCCGGGCCCTAACCAAACAACAGAACTTCACTTTCCTTGTGTTGTTCCTCTTGAGTCGTTCCTCTTGTCCCGCGCTGAGCTGTGCATGGTACTTACCTGGCAAAGAGGGAGGCAGGATTGCATAAATGTCGTTGTCTATGGAACTGTCATTTGCCCATTCTAACTTGTCCTCTCTATTCCTAGCAATCTCTGAAGAGCTGACTATTACCCCAATACATAAGAATACTATCTATATGTCTATCTTAGCCTTTAATAACACTACTAAGATGCTGCTTGTGACCACTAAGAACTCACAAACACAATCAGTTACAAACATAGCTCTCCATCCCTATTTCATCTCTTCCTAAAAGGTTGACTCCTCATTACACAAAAACATATTAATACTATCTATATATCTATCTCAGCCTTAATAATATGAACCTTAGACTCTCTGGCCCTTCACACAACATTAACCCAGTAGCAGCGACAGGCCAAATTTGTGGCTTCACCGTGTAGCAGCGAAGGGCCAAATTTGTGCCATGATATTTACCCCCAAAAATAGATGATACATAATCTGATCACAAATGCTTTGATATATATTATGAAATGGTTTGTGTGAGGGGTTATTTTTTCTCATTTTTCTCGCTTGGAGGGACCATTAAGAAACATGATCCCTGCTGCTACTACCCGGTTAAGAAACTGTCCTGACCCCCAGACACTCACCCACACTGAAGAGCAGACCAAGCAGGCGCCTCCACACTGGCCAGCCAGCGCCGAGGCCTCCACCAGCCAGCAGGTCAGCTACAGAGGAAGACAAAGTTTCATCAGGTGATTGTTTCTCTTTCTTTTCTTTTTTACAGTTAAGGAAGCAGCTCAAGGGAAAAAAATGAAAACAAAAGGGCCTGATTCTCACACCAGGTACTTCTATAGGCCAAAAAATGAGGTACAGTGCATCCTCATCAGTGTTTTCTAAGAGTTCATGGTACAGAAGCCTTGTCAAACTCCTGCCAGGGAAAAAAAATACCCCTGGAAAGCCACACACAACAACTCATGTGAAAGCCTTAATTTCAGGGTGGGAACTTGTACTATAAGATGCCAAAGAAAGATTACAAATTCATATTCATATCAGGGCAGAAACTTGTACTTTAAAATGCCACAGAAAGATTAAAAAATGCTCTTCATATTAGGGTAGAAACTTATACTTTAAAATGCCACAGAAAGTTTACAAATGCTATTCATAAGGTGGCTGTTTTCTAGAAGGCAAAAAAAAAAGGTAATATGCAGTGTTTGAGTGCTTGGGCCACAAAATGTTTAATATGACCCAAAATGCACAAGAAACAGCAAAACACACATAAACTCACCTTTAAGGACGGCAGGAGTCTGGCATCAGCGGCACAGGGTCACGTCTGCGGCACAGTGGTCTTTCTGCCCATCCAACACCCACAACCTTGACCAGGTGGAGGGAGCATGGACGGCATACTTGAGGCAGTCCCGACGTGACCCTACACCACCTCCGCCAGACCCCCACGGGCGGAGCGGCACCACGGCACAGTGCCACGGGCCGCCCCAGAAGTGTGGCGTGGGGGGATTAGGTCGGTTATGGTGCCCCACGTACGATGGCATTTCTCTTCACTTGGTAATTTCTGGTCCAGTTTCTTGAGGCACTTCACTGATTGTCTTGCCCTCACACCCACCCTCTCCTTCTGTCCTGATCTCACACACCCTCCTTCTAGTTCTCCCCCTGACCTTCCCTCTACTTCAGTTCTGCTTACAAACTCCTTCTTATTCCTGTTCTCCCCATACCCAGTTTCTTGAGGCACTTTACTGATGGTCTTGCCTGACACTCATCTTCTCTTTCTGTTCTGGCCTCATATAGTTCCTTCACACTCATACTCATTCCTTTTCATCCCATATTCAATAGTCTCCTCATCCTTATTCCTTTTCATCCTATACCCAGTTTCTTGAGGCACTTCGCTGATGGAGGGAAACATCGGCCTTTAGTGATCTTGTTGCCTGTGGAGACTTGTTGATCAGCTTCCTCTTGATAATGTAGTGCTGTGAGTAGTCTGTCGCCTTGAAATGACTTGAATTAATTAACAAACTCAGGCATTATCTGGATTTAACTTATCTTTACGACTATACACGCATGAATCCACTGCCTAACTAAGGACTTTGTCTTCGGAAAACGATAAAAAATTAAGCTTTCCTAGCTTCTTACACCTGTTATTGTTATTACAGCCGTAAACAGCACACCTTGTCATTGTTTACAGCAAGAAATTTCAATCCAGTGGCGCCTTCTTCTTCTTCTTTTGACCTGTGACGCTTTGTATCGCTTCTTAGGTCCTCCTCCTTTCGTTCCTCTTTTCTTCTTTTTCACTTATACACACTTTTCTTTTCAGTATTACATCACTTTCTTAAGCACTTCATCCTGCAGCCACACGTGCGGGTCTCCAGTGACGTCTCTGTTTACATGTGACGTCACGAGCGCGGTGCATTGTGCGAAAACAAATGCTTGGCGATTTATCCTTAATATGTCTCTCATCCTTGCTGCTGCTGCTACTACCACTTCTACCATGGATGGGGGAACCGAGTCTACCGAGTACTGAATGATTACTTTGCTCATGCGACACCTATAGGCGGGCAGCAGATTGTACAGGAATGGTCAGGAGGAACAAAGGGTTGAAAGAGATGTAAATTGTTTTCATTCGTCTGAGACTTTAATAAGATAATGTCTAAAATCCCATGTGAAATTCAAACAATATTAGTTTTTCTTCTTATTTTCAAAGAACTACGTACAGTACTTCCATCATTCATGCTCGAGATAAAACAGAAGGCTTAAGGAATACAGATTATAAGACATCTGTCGATATATGAGGCAGCTAATCAATACACAGATGTTCCGCGCCACCAGTGTTGCGTATATATATTTTATTTAACTGCAATTACAGGTATGGTCGTCGCAGGATGGTGTGCCTGGAGCATCTTCCTGCACGTGGTATTCTGTCTATCGCCTCGGCCTGCATGGCTGCCTGGTATTGGTTCCATCCTGAAGATCCGTTTCATATATTAGGATTCCTACACGCCGTCCTGCTGCTGGTGACGTATATATTAGATAAGGAAGAGGAGGAGGAGGAGGAGGGTGGGTATAAGGATAAGAAAGGTTGGGGTTGGTTGGGAAAGGTTAGGAAGGGAAGGGGAGGATAGATTCAGTAAAGCAAGGGAAGGGAAGGGAAGGGAAGGAATGGGAATGGAAGGAAAGGAGAGAGAGAGAGAGAGAGAGAGAGAGAGAGAGAGAGAGAGAGAGAGAGAGAGAGAGAGAGTAGGCCTACTCTCACGAAAATTACTTTCCTCACTTATCTACGACTTTCTCACCACCACCTCCTCCTCTTCCCCCAACCCTCCCTCACCTGTGTAGAGGATGGGGAGGCTTCCTATGAAGGTGCGCCTGCCGAGCCACCTGTGGGAAGCGCGTGAAGCCATTAACGGGGCAGCGCGGGCGGTACTTGACACACCGACAACTCAAATGAAAAATAAGAGTCAACTAATCCACATAGAAAAGAGGAAGAAAGAAGAAGGAGAGAGACCTAACAAGCGTTCAGCTCAGTTCAGTAGTAGGCGTGGGATAAGCCTTGGCATCGGCTCCCACTAGGCTTTCTTGATTGATTGATTGATTGAAGATTTATTGTTGCAGGTAAACAACAAGGGAGAAGGGAGGAACATGCCATCCCAACCCCCAGGCAGGACAGTGTGTGATTATACAACTTTTAATATAGTTGTGCTGCACTTCCTGTGTTTTTCTGTCTTGTTTTTCCGATAGTTTTAATATATTCTTTTCTTTCTTGTACATCTTTCATTCTTTGTTCACCAAAAAGTAGTGATTCTGCTATTATTTTTTCTGTGTTGTGAGAAGTTCAAAAAGCGTTAATATATTCTTTTCTTTCTTGTATATATCTTTGATTCTTTGTTCACCAAAAAGTAGTGATTCTGCTACTATTTTTTGTGTGTTGTGAGAAGTTCAAGAAGCGTTCAAAAGCGGAACAACAGGTCTAAAGAAGAAGAAGAAGAACTCCTTGTAAACACAGGCACCCCCGCCGCTGCCACACCCTGCCTGACCCTGCCCTGCTGACTGGCACCCACCGCCCACCCTGACACTGCTCCACGTTAACCCGCACCACTTAAGGCAGCATGTGAGCAGTCTATAAACAGCTGTCAGGTGGCTTAAAACAGGCTGGGACCTAACCACACCCCTTGCAGGAACACGTCTTGAGCTTGAGACGCCCACTCAGCCACTCTCAGTCACACAACATCTCATTGGCCTGTATAATTAAAGACAGCACATTGGCACAGTATAAACAGCTGTCAGGAGGCTTAAAACAGGCTGGGACCTAACCACACCCCTTGCATGAACCGTAACAGGCCTCTATGTACCGTTGGCTGCTATGTACCACCGGCTACTATGTACCATCCCTGGCTGCTATGTACCACCCCTGGCTGCTATGTACCTGGCTGCTATGTACCATGATTATAGCTATGTAACATTATTATTATAATTAATAATAATGTTTATTTGTTCGCCACGCAAATAGAGAATAGAGCAAATAGAGCTCTGCTCATTATTTGCTTCGAAAAGGGCAACTTAGGAACTCCAGTGGATCTGCTCACTATTTGCTTCGAAACTCCAGTGAACTTGTTCAGTATTTGCTTCCTAACTCCAGTTATCCTTTTTATACTACCATGGCATCAGCACTACCATGGCATCAGCACTACCATGGCATCAGCACTTTTCCTTTGCTCAGGATGTGGATTGTGTGTTCGCCCTAGACAGGAAGCCCTTATCTGTGACGGATGCAACAAGTGCTTCCACCGCTTATGTGGTACAGCAATTTCACAGCAAATAGTATTATTGTATGCAGTTTTAATATGTTTATGCTTTTGTGTTATCTTTTACTGTAGTTTCATTACTTTTATATCATGTATTTTTAATTTTTTTCTTACAATAAATATTTTATCTTCCTACTTGGTATCTGGTACATAGCAGCCTTGTTTGGTACATATAAGCCAAAGCAGTGGTACATAGGAGCCGGTACATAGCAGCCCAACAATGGTACATATAAGCCAAAGCAGTGGTACATAGGAGCCGGTACATAGCAGCCGACGGTACATAGCAGCTAGCATTCGCATGAACACGTCTTGAGCTTGAGACGCCCGCTCAGCCACTCTCAGTCACACAACATCTCATTGGCCTGTATAATTAAAGACAGCACATTGACACAGTATAAACAGCTGTCAGGAGGCTTGAGACAGGCTAGAACCCAACCACACCCCTTGCAGGAACACATGTCTTAAGCTTGAGATGCCCACTATATATTCATACTGATTTTTGGGGGCTGCTCAATCAATCCTTTCAGTTTCACATACCATACGTGCGTACTTTTATCGTCTATCTTCTCTCAAATAAGTACCGTACCTGAGGCATATATGTCAAGAGTTCTTACCTCTGTGAATTAATGAATTGTCACTTTACTGAATTGTGTAATGTGTAATTTTTGTTCCTGCAGATAACCATGGAGGTGAAGGTGTCAATTGCCACAAACTCCGCCCACCCTGACCTGGAGGTGAGGATGTTTGGTGCGTGTGAGGAGTACAATGAATAGTAATAATAACAATAGATAGATAAATAGGTAAAAATAAAACCTCTGTTCTGTGAAAGGATGGCAGAGGAAGAAGCCAGAGGATTGTGAAGCTAGGTCATTCAGCTCATAGTTATTGCATTAGTTCGTTTTTTTAATTTTATCGAGGGTATAGTAAGAAGAGGAAGTGGGTTAGTGGTGGAGGTACAGTTGGGTGAGAAGGAAAGGCCACAGGAGTGCACAGTGGCATGGTATAGGTTCGTTAGTTGTTCTGGTGTAGTTATTGTTTGTCGATGTTTCCGACAGGCAGACTAAGACATCATACACACTTTCCAGGCACAGGATTATTTTCTGGGACACATGAGGAAGCAGACCACTCGCCTCTTCTGTAACTTCCGCCAGCTCCGTTCCCTTCCCCCGGAGCTGACCCAGGAGGGTTCACACATAGAGAAAATCCACCTCCAGGGCAACGAGCTGACCAGACTGGTGAGGCCCACTCCTGCAGTGTGTTGTGGGGGTGGGGGTGGGGGGGGGAGGGGGGTTCTTCTTTATTTTTCGTTTAAGGTCCCTATTTTTGCTTTTAGGGTTGAATGGGATATGAGTCTCCCACACCTAACCTTACCTAACCACACCTAACTCTCCCTGTTATCTCTTCCTTTTAAATCTTGCACTCCTTGATGTGAAGGAACTCACTTTGCCTAACCTTACCTAGCCACTCCTGACCACACCTGTTCTCTCTCTTATACCTGAACCACCTTGATTTGAACTTACTGCTTTGCTGAACTTAACCTACTACTACTACTTATGCTACTACTACTACTACTACTACTACTACTACTACTACTACTACTTCTATTACTACTACTACTACAACCACTACTACTACTACTTCTACTACCACTACTACTACTACTATTACCACTACTACTACCACCACCACCACACTTAACCCCACCTACTGTCTTTTCCTCCTACTGAACCAATTTAATGGGAACTTTCTTGCTTTGCCTAACCTTACCTAGCAACACATCTGACCCCACCTGTCATCTCTTCCTCCTGAAGCTTGACCTTGATGGTTTAATGAACTTTCTCTCCCTTCCAGCCCCATGACTTTGGCTGCCTGACTCAGCTCACGTGTTGCTACCTCAAAGACAACTACATAGAGGTCCTCCCTGACTCTGTGGGTGAGTAGTAGTAGTAGTAGTAGTAGTAGAAATAGTAGCAGTAATAGTAGTAGTAGCATCTATAGTTATTGTACCAGAGGAAGAATGTTGTAGGTGCATTTGTGTTATTGTGTTTAGTGACCATCAAGCCAACTCAACATCTGTATTGTCTAAACATTACACACAGAAGTTCTAACATTAACACTAGGTCAATGTGAAGGGGACCCTGCTGAAGTGTCATTCATTCAGGATTTCTTCGTAATTTGACAACGGAAGAGCAAAGAGTTCCGTTTTTCATGTAGTTTTTTGTGTTGGTATGTGCTTTTTTTTCAACTAGAGCATAGGAAGATCGTACAACCTAATTTTTTTCATGTATTTTTTTGTGTTGATGTAGTATGTATATATTTTTTTTATTTTCAACTGGAGCATATGAGGATAATACAGTCTAATTTTTTCATGTATTTTTTTGTGTTGAAGTATGTTTGTTTTTCCATTTTCAACTGGAGCATAGGGAGACAGTCAGCCTAATTTTTTCATGTATTTTTTATTTATTTATTTTTTTTTTTTTACATCCCTGCCTATTTCGCCAGTAGGCTTCCTTCATGGTCCAGATGGTTGACCCAAGCCCGTCGTGGCGCAGGCAATTTTTTATAGTGGTGCCAGTTATGTTTTGGCTCATGCTGCCCCCCAGAACTCATTCTTGATTCACTGGACGGTTTCTTCTAGAGTCCGGGTTGATGGGTGGTCTTCTGGACAGCATGTCGGTAGTCTTAGACCACTCGGAGCAGAAGCAAAGGAAGATAATACAAAATAATTTTTCCAATATATTTCCGAGTTGGGTGTTCATTCTACTTCTAGTCATAGCTTGGAGAATTAATACAACCTAATTTCTGATAGTATGTTTTTGGAGTTATATGCATTTAATTTATCATAAGAGCATAATAGTGTCACAGCAAAATTATGAAAAAGTTCCCTTAACCCGTCCGCTGCGATTAGCACAGATTTGGCCTTCACTGGTAGCCTGGTAACATATAGTCCCAGGTCTTTCTCTGCCTCTGTGGTGAATAGTTGAGTGTTTTCCATGTGGTATTGGTGTGCTGGATATCCCCTCCCAAGGTGCATGACTCTACATTTTTCCTCATTGAATTGTAGCAGCCACTTTTTGTTCCATTCCTGTAGCTTGGTGAGGTCTTCTTGTAGGAAGTCCACAGTCAAGGGGTTAACAAGCAGCTGCAATGGAGAGCAAACAGAAGAAGGTGCTGCAAGAGAGACCAATATTTGTCAAAGCTTCGTAACCTATTTGCTTCCCTCCTACAGGCGATCTGAAGGCACTGACGATCCTGGACGTGGGGAACAACAACCTCCGTGCCCTGCCGCCCTCCCTGGGGTCGCTGCCCTCCCTGCGGTCCCTTGGGGTAGTGAACAACAAGCTCGCCGCCTTCCCCCAGGGTGAGGCGTCACTGGTGGCAAGGGAGGAATGGGGTATCTTGTACTTGTAGATTGTTTTTGTTTTTTATTTATTGTTTTTTTTTTGTTTAACACTCATTTCTCATTCATTTCCATTTCTCATTCATTCTCATTCATTTTAACATTCATTTCTCATTCATTTCCATTTCTCATTAATTCTCATTCATTTTAACACTCATTTCTCATTCATTTCCATTTCTCATTCATTGTCATTTATTTTAACATTCATTTCTCATTCATTTCCATTTCTCATTCATTGTCATTCATTTTAACATTCATTTCTCATTCATTTCCATTTCTCATTCATTGTCATTCATTTTAACACACATTTCTCATTCATTTCCATTTCTCATTCATTGTCATTCATTTTAACATACATTTCTCATTCATTTCCATTTCTCATTCTCATTTAACACTCATTTCTCATTCATTTCTTTTTCTAATTCATTGTCATTCACCTCTAAACATACATTTCTCATTCATTTTCATTTCCCTTTTTATTCTCATTCATTTTAACTCATTTCTCATTCATTACATTTTTCCTCCTCAACAGAACTTTGTAACATTTTGACCTTTTACAAATTCCTATGCTTTTCATTCTCATTCATTAATTTTTCATTCATTTCTCAACAGAACTTCGCAACGTCAAGAGCCTTTCAATACTAAGCTGACCAAATACAAATTCTTCTTCGTTCATTTTGACTTGCATGCATTTCTTACCCTTCTTATTTTCCATTTTTCCCAACAGAACTATGCAGCCTGAAGAGCCTCTCCATACTAACACTCAGCGGGAACCAGTTGACCAGTCTGCCGTCCGGAATGAAGGGTCTGCGAGGACTGATGGGGCTGTATTTAGACCACAATCGGCTGAGGGAGTTGCCGATCTCTCTCACCGATCTACCCGTCCTGGCCCGAATTTCCTTCTGCTGTAATCAAATAACCCACCTCCCTGCCCGCCCCTTCATATCTGAACCCAAGTGAGCTGTGTGGTATGGTGTGTGTGTGTGTGTGTGTGTGTGTTGTGTGGTGTTGGCTGTGTGATGTGTGAGGATGTGATGTGTGTTTTGGTCTAGTGTTGACTGTTTGGTGTGTGGTGTCTTGCTGTGGTGTTGACGTGTGTGGTGTGTGTTTTGCTGTGGTGTTGACGTGTGTGGTGTGTGTTTTGCTGTGGTGCTGGTCCTGTGGTGTGTCTTTGCTGTGTGGTGTGTGGTTGTGGTGTGTGATATGTCATGCTGATTTTGCTGGTGTCAAATGTTATGGTGTCGTGCTCACTCTGTTCTGTTGTGTTATGCTGTGGTGCTGGATGTGTTCATTTGTGTTGGACTGTGATGATGATTCTCCCAAACACATGCTAACAAATGTAGTGTTGTAATAAAGCAGCCATACACATAAAACACGGCATGTCATACGAGTAGCATTCATGTATAATATTCATCCGCTGAGCAGACAGTGAGAAGGTGGAGGATAAACTCATAAGTATCTCAAAGTTTAACATATAAAAATAATTGGACTAGTACATGTTCATGCATTTAGAGTTGCCAGTTCAGGTCAAGGCTGTATATAGGGATGCAGCCAGGAAAGTTTGTGAACCACTGCCATAAATGAAGAAAAACTGTGACTAGATAAATTTCCATCGCAAGTCAGTATATTTGGAGACCATCACTTTTGGGTTTACCATGTCATTATTTTACAGGATACAATACTTCAGGTCTCCTTTTTTTATTCCCAGGGTATTCTTTGATGACAACCCCATCAAATACCTGCCGTTCGCGATGGTTTGTCAACTGAGGGCGGGCTACTCCTGGGACACCATTGTTCTGCCCACCTGCTAGTAAGTCACTGTTAGTATTGGTGTGTGTGAGTGGCTGTCAGTGCTGTGTGTGAGTGGCTGTCAGTGCTGTGTGTGAGTGGCTGTCAGTGCTGTGTGTGTGAGTGGCTGTCAGTGCTGTGTGTGTGTGGCTGTCAGTGCTGTGTGTGAGTGGCTGTCAGTGCTGTGTGTGAGTGGCTGTCAGTGCTGTGTGTGTGTGGCTGTCAGTGCTGTGTGTGAGTGGCTGTCAGTGCTGTGTGTGTGTGGCTGTCAGTGCTGTGTGTGTGTGGCTGTCAGTGCTGTGTGTGTGTGGCTGTTAGTGCTGTGTGTGAGTGGCTGTCAGTGCTGTGTGTGTGAGTGGCTGTCAGTGCTATATGTGAGTGGATGTCAGTGCTGTGTGTGAGTGGCTGTCAGTGCTGTGTGTGAGTGGCTGTCAGTGCTGTGTGTGTGTGGCTGTCAGTGCTGTGTGTGAGTGGCTGTCAGTGCTGTGTGTGAGTGGCTGTCAGTGCTGTGTGTGAGTGGCTGTCAGTGCTGTGTGTGTGTGGTTATCAGTGCTGTGTGTGTGTGAGTGGCTGTCAGTGCTGTGTGTGAGTGGCTGTCAGTGCTGTGTGTGTGTGGTTATCAGTGCTGTGTGTGTGTGAGTGGCTGTCAGTGCTGTGTGTGTGTGTGGCTGTCAGTGCTGTGTGTGTGTGAGTGGCTGTCAGTGCTGTGTGTGAGTGGCTGTCAGTGCTGTGTGTGTGTGGTTATCAGTGCTGTGTGTGTGTTAGTGGCTGTCAGTGCTGTGTGTGAGTGGCTGTCAGTGCTGTGTGTGTGTGGCTGTCAGTGCTGTGTGTGTGTGGCTGTCAGTGCTGTGTGTGTGTGGCTGTTAGTGCTGTGTGTGAGTGGCTGTCAGTGCTGTGTGAGTGGCTGTCAGTGCTGTGTGTGAGTGGCTGTCAGTGCTGTGTGTGAGTGGCTGTTAGTGCTGTGTGTGAGTGGCTGTCAGTGCTGTGTGTGAGTGGCTGTCAGTGCTGTGTGTGAGTGGCTGTCAGTGCTGTGTGTGAGTGGCTGTTAGTGCTGTGTGTGAGTGGCTGTCAGTGCTGTGTGTGTGTGGCTGTCAGTGCTGTGTGTGTGTGGCTGTCAGTGCTGTGTGTGTGTGGCTGTTAGTGCTGTGTGTGAGTGGCTGTCAGTGCTGTTTGTGTGAGTGACTGTCAGTGCTGTGTGTGAGTGGCTGTCAGTGCTGTTTGTGTGAGTGACTGTCAGTGCTGTGTGTGAGTGGCTGTCAGTGCTGTGTGTGTGTGACTGTTAGTGCTGTGTGTGTGTGGCTGTCAGTGCTGTGTGTGTGTGACTGTTAGTGCTGTGTGTGTGTGGCTGTCAGTGCTGTGTGTGAGTGGCTGTCAGTGCTGTGTGTGAGTGACTGTTAGTGCTGTGTGTGAGTGGCTGTCAGTGCTGTGTGTGAAAGGCTGTCAGTGCTGTGTGTGAGTGGCTGTCATTATCCTCAAACATTTACTTAGTTAGAAGTGTTGGATGTTCACTGAGTTAAGTCGATGTATTTTACAAACTCTGCCGGAGAAATTGATGTAAAAAAAAAAAGTAATAAAACCAGGTATTGATGCCTTGAAAACAGGTTAAAAAGGATTATTTAGCCACACTTCATCTTCTTCTTCCTCTTATTTTCTTCTTTTTATTTTTTGCTTTTTAATTTCTTGTTTTTTATATTTTCTTGTTTTAATTTTCTGCTTTTTATTTATTTATTTATTTTTTCTGCTTTTTATTTTTTTCTGCTTTTTATTTTTTTCTGCTTTTTATTTTCTTTTGCTTCTTATTTTTTCTGCTTTTTCTTCTTTTTCTTCTTGGTCTTCTTTTCTTCTTCTGCTAATTTTGTATTTCTTCTTTTTCTTTTATCTTTTTTCCTTCTTTTCTTTCTTCTTCCTTCCTCTTCAATCCTTCCATTCATCCATCCTTCCACCCTTCCATCCTCCCTTCCTTCCTTTACTTCTCTCCTCGTCCTCCCTCCATTACATTAAGACTAATTCAACGTTTCAAAAATCAGGCTCCACTCTCGTCTCCCGCAGCTACATCCCGGAGGTGGCAGTGGAGGAGAACACAGTGCACATCAACCTCAGCGGGCAGACACACCCCTCCGCCCTCGTCCTCCCGAAACAGATCAAAACCGCATCCGTCCACATCCCCATAAACTACACGGTGCCTCCCCTCAAGGAACTCTGCCTCTCCTTTCTATACGGCGCAGACGGAACGCCGAATTGCAACTGGAAACACTTCTTACCGGATCGGGACACGAATACGGTGCCCCGAGTCCTCTTAGATGCCTTGGAAGAGGGTCCGATAGCATGGTGTGACTATCCCGAGTGCCAGAAGTCCATTTTCACTCATGCTGTTGTTGTTGTGGTTCCAATCGCGGTGACGCCAAAGGAATACCTTGCGTGTGTGGACAATCTGATGCTTCTATACTTCTGCTCGGATCATTGCGCCGACCAGCTCAAGAAGTACTGTGATTATGCGGGCGGGGGTATGTTCATCTGGCTGGCGGAGAGGCTGAGAAGATGCCTGAGGGTTGAGATTGTATAAGTTGTGATAGAGGGTGTGAGAAGGGAGACAGCAAGGAAATGGAGGGAGGGATAGGGAGAGGCTGAGAAGATGCCTGAGGGTTGAGATTGTATAAGTTGTGATAGAGGGTGTGAGAAGGGAGACAGCAAGGAAAAGGAGTGGAGGAAACAGAGGGTGAGATAGAGAGAATGGAAATTGAAGGGTGTGAGGAGGGAGGGGCAGAAGGAAGGGTCAGGTAGAGGATACGGAAAGTGTGTGTGTGTGTGTGTGTGTGTGTGTGTGTGTGTGTGTGTGTGTGTGTGTGTGTGTGTGTGTGTGTTTTGTTACTGTTAAGATTGTTTTGAGTGTAGAGTTGTCTTGATTTGTCTGTCTTCTTTTCTTGTTTTGCTTCCTTTTCTTATATTTGTTTTCTGTACATGTCTTCCTGTTTCTCTTCCTTCCTTCCTTCCTTCTTTCTTCCTTTCTTCTCTCCTTATTTATTTGTTTTCCTTCCTTTGTTCTTTCTTTCCTTTCTTCCTTCCTTCCTTAATTTTTTTCTCCTCTTCTTCCTTTCTTCCTTTTCTCCTTCCCTTCTTTCTGCTTTCTTCCCTTCCTTCCTTGCTTGTCTCATTTTTTTATTTTTTATTTATTTATTTATTTTTTTACATTGTGGCCTATTGTGCTGTTAGGCCTTTTCCACTGGTGGGGGCCTGATGGTTGGCCCAGCCCATTGTGGCGCAGGCGAGTGTTTATAGTGGCGCCATCTTGTTTTAGGCTCATACTGCCCCCCGGAGCTCATCTTTGAGCCTCTCTCTGGAGAGGTAATCTAGAGTCTGGGTTGATAGGTTGTCTTCAGGGCAGCATGTAGGTAGTCTTAGGCCACTTGGTGGTGACTGAAAAAAAACACCTTTTATAATTCTTGCTTGTATATAAAAACTAATATCTGAGTGAGAGGATGAAAAAATGACTGAATATTGAGATTGTGCGATTGTGATATCTTTGAAACTGATAGTTCTGTTAGATTTTTTATTTTTTGTCGCATTTAAAAAGTATCATAAGGAAAAAGAGATCCCTGGTATTTTTTTGGGATTATTCAGTAGCTTAGAAAACACTTAAAATTGATTTTTTTTCTCTTCTTTATTTTTTTCTTATTTTTTTCTTCTTTTTCTTTTAATTTTCTTCCTTTTTCTTTTTCCTTTTTCCTATTTCTTCTTGTGTCTTCCTTCTTTTTTCTTAATTTCTCTTTATTTTTCTTCTTTTTTCTTTTTTCTCCCTTTTTATCCTTTTCTTTTTCATTGTTTTTTTTCTTCATCTTTTTTTGTTTTCTTTGGGGAGGAAAACAATGCTATATGTATGTATACTATGCAGACTGGTTTTCAAAACAATTAGTTCAGAAACAAGTGAGAAATTTCAAATAATACCGATGCCATTTTTTGACATTTACAGTGCATACCTACTACGTATATTTTTTTCTCCTAAACTGTTGGGTGTATCTTATTGAAGCTTAGGGATCTATGATATTTTCGGTACTAAGGTACTTACACCAGAAATTATGTGGATATGGTAAAAAATTAATGTCACCTCATAAGAACAGGCGTCACCTCCCCTTCATGAGGTCCGTGTGGTCTGAATATCCATGTAAATCTGTAAATCATCATCATCATCATCATCCACTACTAGTCAACTGTATGATGAAGTCCTTTCCTAATGTCTTCCACTCCTCTGTCATGTGTACTCCATCCTGGCCTGGCTCTGTCTTCCCGGACTCCCACAACTCTCACTAAACCTTCTTCAGTGATAATTCTTGTGTTGTGTTCCTCTGACTTCATCATCAGTAGTTTTTAATGAGAGAAAGTGTTCCTAAATTACGTTATAAGATGGGTGACTGTGATATTAGACTATGGGTATTGTGATTCTGTGCCTTGAGATTTGTAGTAGCCATTGTCATAGGGTAGAGTGCGGCCACCTTCATCACAGGCACTATGTTGCTAACCAGAAGAGTCACATGAAATTCAAACTGATTCTGATGTGATGGTGTTATTTTGTGTTCTTGGTACTTCTTTGAGATCCTGGGGATTCATAGAGCACAAAAAAAACACTTTTGTATCACTATTAATTTGAATTTCACACGGCTCTTTTGCCCTCCCGCTCCTTTTTCTATTGTTGGAGCAGCATCTAGCAGGCTTGTTGTTGCTCTTGCTGTTTTGTTTGCCCTGAGATGAAGGCGGCCAAAGTCTCCTATTCTATGACTGGTAGTGACACAGCTAGAAGTCTCCGCTACCTAACAGAGATTGTAGAATTGTAGCGGTGGGTATTTCTCTTACTCAAAGCAAATGAGAAATTAATCTGCCTGGGAGAATAAATCTGTCTGGGATCTGAACCAGGGCCCCTGAGATCTGAGGTGGATACTTTACCATCCAGCCAAAGAGTACAAAGTGTATTAAGGCCCGTGGAGTCCTTGTCTTGTGCCTTGTGCCTTTACCAAGGACATAATTTTGGGGGGGCAAGGGGGGCTACTAAAAGTGCTTATTAAAAAAAGAAAAAAACGAAAAAAAAAAACGCATGCTCGCTTTGCTTGCCACCCTCCCCCACCTCATGTACCTGTGATGCCCTCCAGCACCCCCCCAAAAATCGCCAAAATTACAGGCCTGTTTACTAAATGTGTTTTCTTTATGTGTATAAGCTATCACTGAGTTAATATACTAATCTTCCAGCAAGGTTATATACTATTCAGATGGAAAACTGGTGATATAGTTGTCTGAATTTATGAATTCTAGGTTTTTATTCTTCATCTATTAATCTTCCGGCAAGGTTATATATATAGATGGAAAGTTGGTGACATTGTCAAGTGTGTTTTTATGAATTATAGGCTTTTATTTCTCCTAATCTTCCGGCAAGGTTATATATTGAGAGTGAAAGTTGGTGACATTGTTAAGTGTGTTTTTATGAATTATAGGTGTTTATTCTTCATGTATAATCTTCCAGCAAGGTTAGCCTATATTTAGATGAAATTTTTGTGATATTGTCAAGTTTGTTTTTTATATATCATAGGTTTTATTTTTTACCATTGTAGTAGATAGGCTAAAGTACATATGATTTTTTAATATATATGTACTATATTTGTGAGAAGGAAATCTGACCTGAGTGAACTATACCATCTTTGAGGTTGTTACAGTTCAGTTGACAGTCATTTCTACCTTTCATTCTTGTTGATATGCAATTTTTCTATTAATATTTGCATACTAAATGTGAAAAGCATATAAGTGACTGTCATGTTACAGTCTATGAAACAACTGCAGTTCAATAAAGTCCTGTCTACCTATTATGATTGTGAATATGGATTGTTTTCATTGATATTTCTACCCTAACCACGAGAAGAATATAATTGACTTTCTGACGGACAATTAACTGCCCTGTGAACTGAGCTGTACTTGAGGTTAGCTGTATTTGAATTGTATTTGAAGTTGACTGAATTTGAACTACAGTATTTAACTCGGTAGCAGCGGGGACCATGTTTCTTAATGGTCCCTCTAAGCGAGAAAAATGATGTGTAAAATCCACTCCTTTCTTTCATCTGGAACAGAACCCAGTGTGCCGGGACGGTTCATTGTATGGTACAGAAATGAAACTACTATGTTGGTGCTATGGCAGCTGCCCCATCCAGCTGGTGTCTACTCCCATTAGCGGGTGAGTGCAACTATAGATGTGTTTATTTTTCAAATGTTATCTTCCAGAATAAAAGATACTCTGTACATACATTTATGAGGCAGGATCAAATTTCTGTGCCCACCACAGCTCAGTACCGAACCATTCCCCTCTCTCCTCGCAACATTACCTTACCTTACCTTACCGCCCACTCCTTCACTGTTCGCTGGGAAGCTCCTAAAGGCAAAGGGTGAGTATGGAGGCAGCTGGAGGGAGCATCAGATGCTAGCAGATTTGTCTACTGTATAGATATCTTGTTGAACCTTATGTGTACAAATGATTAATAGCCTATGAAACCTGCAAAGTTTGCATTGTGATAAACTGTATGACATCACTGAAGGCATGCATGTGAAGCCTTGTACTGGTAAAGCTTCATACTGCTTGGGGTTATAATAACCAATGGAAAAAATGTTTCATGGGCCAATTACAGTTGAAAAGCATAATGTTTATAAATGTGAAGAGAGTATTTGCAGATATTTTCTTTGTAAGTTAGGCCATTGACTGTGGGATTTAGTTCAAAATGTTCTCTCCCACAGCAGTTTTCTTGTTAAAACTCAACGTTTGCTAAATAGCATGAAATATGTACCAGTGTATTCACCGTGTACTTTCTCATGTTTTAATGCTGAAACTCTCTAGTGGTGGTAGAGTTCTCACATGCACATTGTAAATTATTAGAATTGTTATCATTATTAATATTGATATTATTATTATTATTTAATTTTCATTATTATTATTATTATTATTATTATTATTATTATTATTATTATTATTATTATTATTATTATTATTATTATTATTATTATTACTTGTATAAATAACAGTAGTAGCAGAAGTAGTAGTAATAGTAGCAGTAGAGGCAATAGTAATAGTGGTGATAGTAGTATATAGTAGTACCTTATTGGCTGCCGTGCGTCTTGCTGTGCGCTGATTGGCTGAGAGTCCTGCAGTTTTTCTTTCGAGCTCTCTGATTGGTCAGTCAGCACCAGCATGGCCATCGTCCACCTTCACGGCATGGCTCCGCAGACACGCTATTCTTTTCGCTTTTCTGAGCTTCCTAGGGCCGCGAGCAGTGTTATTTGAGGTAAGATAGTGTTAGAAGATATTATTCCGTTACTAGAAATACGATAAAGCTGTGTTACGGGGTTGTGAAGGTCTGTGTGACGTCTTAAAGAGTTAAAGTGCGGGGATGATTCGCTTGGAGGCTGACACGCGCTATATTTCTTGCCTCTACGAAATTCCTAGGGCCGCGAGCATTGTTATTTGAGGTAAGACAGCGTTAGAAGATATTATTCCGTTACTGGAGATACGGTTAAGCTGTGTTACGGGATTGTGAAGGGCTGTGTGAGTTAAAGTGCGGGGATGATTCGCTTGGAGGCTGACACACGCTATATTTCTTGCCTCTACGAAATTCCTAGGGCCGCGAGCAGTGTTATTTGAGGTAAGACAGCGTTAGAAGATATTATTCCGTTACTGGAGATACGGTTAAGCTGTGTTACGGGGCTGTGTGACGTCTTAAAGTGCGGGGATGATTCGCTTGGAGGCTGACACACGCTATATTTCTTGCCTCTACGAAATTCCTAGGGCCGCGAGGATTGTTATTTGAGGTAAGACAGCGTTAGAAGATATTATTCCGTTACTAGAGATACGATAAAGCTGTGTTACCGGGGTGTGAAGGGCTGTGTGACGTCACTGAGTTCTGCACACTTACATTTGAAAGTAGTTTATTACTAACTGCAAGGTCTACATATATGCCTACCTATACTCAGAAAAAGAAGTTTCTAATAATTTCCTGCCTGACAACTTGACCAGGAATCTGTCTGTTGTTTCTCACAGGCTAAACTGGTATTTCTTCTGCAGCGATCCACTCCTTAGTTGTGCAGGTCTTCATAGTCTTCTTGGGGTCATACTGCAAACCTCCTCCTGACTTATGTAACTTTAATTTAAGAGGAGTTGGAGTATCAAGCATGAAAGCAAGGATTATGGAAGGACGACTAAAATATTTGCAGTATGTTTTGAGAGGGGAAGGGAATGAACTGCTAGAGAGTGTTGAAGAGGAGATGAGAGCTAGGACAGACCAAGAAGAATGGATGGATGAAAAGATGGGAAACACATATCCAACTTTATCATTGCATATCCTAGTTTATTTTTATTCATCTGTATAGCCTAGTCATATGTATAGCCTAGTACACGTTTGTTTAAATTATGACAGGCTACATGCATTTTTCCATTCCTTTTTTTCTTCATCCAGAAACATATATCTAACTTCATCATTGCATATCCTAGTTTATTTTTATTCATCTGTATAGCCTAGTACACGTTTGTTTAAATTATGACAGCCTACATGTATTTTTTTCTTCTCTTCATCCAGAAACACATATAGCTAACCTTGTCATTGCATTTCCTTGGTATTTTATTTGTGCAAATGTAAAGGCGAGTCATGTGTATAGCCTAGTACACGTTTGTTTAGATTTTGAGATAGGCTTATGCACTTGCTATTCTTTTCTTCTTTTCTCTATTCACCCACTTTATCACTACATTTCATAAGCCTAAAATATACCGGTTTGTTTAATTTATGAAAGAAGCCGAATGCAATATTATTTCCGCTTGTTTCTTACGGTACTATATGTATCTACAAACTCGATCATTACATTTCTGAGATGGCTGTCTTGTCTAAACCCACATAGCCTAGTCCACCTGTTAAACATATGTTCAATTAATTTTTTCTTCTTTATTTTTAATGTGATACGAATTTTTCTAATACTTACTGACTTCAACGATTCTAAGTAACATTTTCATAACCATAACGTCTTTTTTCTCGTTTTTTCTCTGATTCTGCCACACTTGTTAGCTGATCTATGTCCAATTATTAAAAGTTTTCGTTATTTTTAATAGATTATTCAAGGTAAAGATTCTTATTCTATTATAGTTGTGGCGATACCTATTATAATGAGCCTGAGCGAAACACTTTTATTCATAGGAATGACTTAAGTACCGAAAGCAATGCTGATAAGTGTTACAGAAAATGTTCAATTATTATTATTATAATTTCCTTATAAAAGTCGTTTAGCCTCATGAACAGTCTTCTTGGAGTAGCCTAGTATTATTTTTCCTGCAAGACTGTGGAAAGAAATAGATATTGATTGAATAGCTGATGAGGTAGCTATGTGCCTTTTTCAGTTACTTAATACTTGATAGAACAAAGACTACCATTTGCATTCAAGTCTGAGGCCGAAATATTAATTTATCAAAGGGAAAATGCAAAGGAAATCAGAACCAACTGACAAGATACCCCGTGAAACGCCTTGCGGCCTTCCCATTCTCAGTGCAGTTTTTGTTGTGAAGAGAACCTGCGCGGCTTAAAACCTCTGAAAACATTTTCTTTTATAACAAATATTCCAACCAACGCCATTGCCACAAGGGGCCCACGGGTGACCGGGAGGGGAGATGGGGTAAGTAAAGGAGTGTTAAATAAGAGTTCTTTATTATGGAGACATGCAAATCAGACACCTACGTATGTTACAGCTTATGTACAGAACCCGGCGACACACTTCACACATGGAGGTCTTTTGTATTTTTATTGTAGTACAAACTACGCTGTTTTAGTTTTTTCCTATCATTTATTTGTCCAGGCATTCATATCATCAACTTTATCAATGGATTTCCTAGGTGGCATTTGTTTTATTCATTGGCATAGCCTAGTACCCAGTTTGTATAATTTATTTATGACATTTTTCTTCATCCTTTTTTTCCCCTTTATATCCTCCTAGACATAAATATCACCAACTTTCTCAATACATTTTCTAAGTTGCTGTTTATATAAATATATATATATATATATATATATATATATATATATATATATATATATATATATATATATATATATATATATATATTTGTAGCCTAATATACTCCAGTTTATATAATAAAAAGGATTTTTTCCTTTCTCTTTTTCATTTTTGTTTACCCATATCACCGACTTTTGAATTTCAGTATACATTTCCTAGGAGGTAGAGTCTTTTGTATAAATCTCCGTAGCCCATTAATAATGTAATTCTGAAACTAAGGGAATGTATTATTTTTCTTTCTCTTTCTATCTGTACTATATAGTTGAATTTCTTTTCGTTGGCAATCTTGTCTAAATCCACGTAGCCTAGTACACCAGTTTTTATGAATTGTAATTCGTAAGGTTGTAAAGATTATAGAGGTGTTATTAAAACAAGTCTTAAAACAGTGATCTTAAACATATATACATAGCCTAGCATTGTTTGCATATAAAGGATAGGTTATAAACAAACAAGGGGCTATTTTGTTTTCGTTCTGTCTATTGAGGTGTGTGTGTGTGTGTGTGTGTGTGTGTGGTTAGGATTTTCATAACCATAGTCTTTTTCTCTCTGATTCTGCTTCGCTCATTGTCAGATCGAAGTCCAATGGAATGATGTTGATAATTGTGAAAGGAACTGCGCAATTATTATGATTTTTTGCCTATTGTTGAGGTAAACTGAAGAAAACAGGCAGTAAATTTTCTTCCTTTTGCTCTCTGTTGAGGTGAAGTTGAAGATTAAGAAAAAAATGCATATATTTTTCTTTTGTCATTTGTTTTGTGGCGATAATTTTGCATTTTTTTTTATTACTATTTTATTGGCTATCAAGTGGATCAGAGAAGGGAGTGTCTGGTTGACAAAAAAATCTAAAAATTGAGGTAGTGGAAAAAAAGCTTGCTGTAATTGTTTGTTTTTCTCGTATGCGTGGAAGCAGATTATTTACAGCGGCCAGAGGTGTGTGTGTGTGTGTGTGTGTGTGTGTGTGTGTGTCAAGTGCTTCGTTCAGGTTTCATTAGTGCTTCGATTCCATGCTTCTTTACTTTTGTTTTCTTTCCCATAAATCTAGCTTGTTATATTATTTATTTTATTTATTCAGTGTGCGGGTAATATTTTTGTTTGTATGAGTGCTGTGTGTTGTCTTTTCTTCTATTTCTTTTCTTCTTCTTTATAATCATAGTCGTGTTCTTGTCTCTTTTGCCGCTTAGTTTTTTTTTATAACCCGTTTAGGATCAAGTTCAGTCTTCTTCATTTTCTTCTTCTTCTTCAGGACCTCCATGTCTTACGTATGTTCCGTGTTTATTTTATTTACGTGTAAACTCATGGCTTTTGAGTTACGAAGATGATCTCCATCCACCCTTATAGCCTAGTGAGAGAGAGAGAGAGAGAGAGACGCCACGTATATGTTACATTTTAACTATAATATATAATAATAACACCGAGCATTTAGACGTGACACTTAACAGACATTCTTAACGACCTAATTGGGATGATTATGTAATAGTAAAAAAAAAGATAAAAACAAACAATATGGGAAACACAAATATATGGCATTCCAGGCCTTAAATGGCTAACTTTGTATAGGGTCTAGGAGGAGGAGAAAAAAAGGGGTTTAAATATGACCCCCCCCTCAAAAAAATCCCTAAATTGGAAAGTACCCCAGAAAAAAAAGAGATTAAAAGGGGACCCCGTTTTTATATACCCTTAACAAAACACCCTAGATTTAAGGTGTGGGGAGCCTGAGCCCTTTCTTTTTTCTACCCATTTATCCTTCTTCCCTTCTTTTCCTCTTCATTTTTTCTTCTTCAAACACCCTTCTTTCCTCCTCCTCCTTCTCCTCCTCTTCTCATAATTTTAGAAACTCAAACTAAAATCTGAGAAAAATCGGTCGAACTCATTCGTCGCCGTCGTCTTTTGCGGGCTGTTGATGACCAGGCTTCCAGTGGGCACGGGGGGGAGGGGGTTGAAGCTTGAACTGAAGGTCGGGAGCGGGATACCAGGCTGCGTCCTTTGTACCTGTGACACTTGTTGAAACTGCGGGAAGGAGTTCACCGCTGGTCTCGTAGGGAGCGGTGCAGGGCGGGGCGTGTGCTTGATCTGCTGCCTCTGCGTTGGGAAGGCTGGTACAGGGGCGGCGGCCTGGGCTGTGGGGGTACCTGGGGCTTGGAAATGTGATGCAACTGCATTCTGGGACTGGAATGGTCTAGGGGCTGGCTGCGGGGAGCTTGGAATCTGTGGCTGGGGTTGGAATGGTCTGACGGATGGTTGGGGTTGTGGCTGCGGCCGGAATTGACTGGAAACGGGCTGCGACTGTGGGCGGAATTGACTGGATACTGGTTCTGACTGTGGCCGGAACTGACTGGACACTGGTTCTGACTGTGGACGGAATTGACTGGAAACTGGTTCTGACTGTGGCAGGAACTGACTGGAGACTGGTTCTGACTGTGGCCTGAATTGACTGGAGACTGGTTCCGACTGCGGCCGGAACTGACTGGAGATTGTCTGTGAGGGTTGTGGCTTGGGCTGTACCGGTCTGGAGGTGAAGTGTGTCGGGGCCTGGAAGTGGGATATGGCGGGGCGGGGGGCCGGGGCGGGGGTGGGGGCGGGGCGGTTGACGGCCTGGATCTGTATGGGCTGGAAGGAGCGCGGGGCCTGAGAGGGCGGCAGGGGCTGGGCGGCCACGTGGACGGTCCTGAAGGTCCCGAGTTCGGAGTCAAAGACGAGCTGCTGCGCGCCCTTGTTGCTGGTGAGCGTGAAGGAGCCGTCGTCGAAAGCCTGGGAGGGGGGCGGCGGGGGTGGGGGCGGCGCAGGGGTGGTGGTGGGTGGGGGAGGGGGTGGAGGGGGTCGTCGTGAGGTCACGTGCGGTCTCGGCCTCTTGGTCACCGGGGCGGTCCTGACGAGGGACTGCGTCGCGGGGAAGAACGGTGCCTGGGTGACGGCGAAGTTGTCGAACAAATCACCGAATTCGTTGTCGAAGTTGAAGGCGATGGGCTGCGCTTGGGGCTTCGGCTGCTGCTGGTGCTGGGTGTCGAAAAACTGTTGTGGCGGCTGGGGCTGCGTGACGAAGGCGGGTTGGGTGGTGGGCGTGGGCTGCGTGGCCACGGGTTGATGCACCTGTTGCTGCGTCTGGGTGCCGCTGCGGGAACGGCTGCGGGAGCGGCTGCGCGAGCGGCTGCTCGTCCTGCCGCGAGAGCTTGCCGTGGGGGTGGCGTGGCCCAGGCTGGGGGCCTGGCGGAAGGAGGCAGGGGTGGTGAACCTGTTGAAGGAGGGGGGCGTGGTGAAGTGCTGCTGGGTCTGGGGGGTGGCAGTCTCGGGGGCCGGGGTGACGAAGATGGGGGCCTGGGATTGGAAGACCGGGGTTGGGGGCGTGAAGAGGGGTGGGGCTTGGGTGAAGGTGGGGAAGGACGGAATCTGGGGGATGTCGAACGCCCGCGACTGCTGCTGCTCCACGGGGCGGCGGCGACTGCCGGTCCTCACCACGGGGCGTTGCTCTTCCTGCACCCGGGAGTGCGCCACGCGGCCCTGGGGGCGGCGGCGGCGCTCGGGGCGCACCACGCGGCTTAGCTCATCTTGTGTGAGCTGCCGCTCCACCGTCTGCTTGTGAAATTGTTTGTTGAGGGGCAGCGCCTCCTCCTGCACCGGGTCCTCGGGGGCGTTGGGGTCACACTGGTTGCCGGACGTGTAGGTGAACTCCCGCCGCGTGCCTGTGGGGTCCACGTAGCCGTACTTGCCCGTCACCACGCAGTCCGGGCCGCGACGCTCCTCCTTGAAGGAGCCATCCGCCGCCTCGTAGCCGAACACGTAGGTGCCGTCCTCCTCGTGGTAGGAGTAGCGGTCGATGGTGGGCACGGCCGGCTCCGTGGCGCGCTCGATGCTCACCCGGGGCGCAGCGGGAGCTGGGCGCGGGGCTGGGCGCGGGGCTACGGGGCGTGGGGCTACAGGGCGAGGGGCTGTAGGCTGCGGGGCTGCAAAGCGCGGGGCTGCAGGGCGTTCGGCAGGGGCAGGGCGGACCACCTTCACGCGTCGGCGGGGGGCTCCGTCGAGGGCCTTGCTCTGTGCCCTCAACCTGGGGGGCGGCCTGACCCTTCTGGGCTTCTCGGTGGCTGGCCTGCTCTCCTCCTCGGCGGCCCTGTTCCTGTCCAGCTCCTGCAGGATGGTCTGGATCTGCTGCGTCACGTCAAAGTCGATGGTCGGGGGTTCCTTCTTCTCAGCCGCCTTGCCCTCCGCCTTCTCCTCGCCCTCCTTGCCCTCGGGACTGGGCGGCTGCTGCTGCTTGCCGCCGGGGCGCGGGCGCCGGCGTTTGATCACGGGTCGTGGCTGAGGCAGCTTGCCCACCGGGCGGGGCTGCGGGGCCTTGCCTACGGGGCCCGGAGGAGGCAGGGGCGGCCGCTTGATGGTCGGCTTTTTGTCATCAGACTGTGGCTGCGCTGGCTTCTTTTCCTCATCCTGGGGCTGCGGGGCCATGTTCTTGTCTGTTTGGGGCTCCGAGGGGTTCACGTCGCCGGACTGGGGCTGGCTGGCCGTAGGGGGTGGGGGCGGCGGCCGCTTGATGGCGGGTGATGGGGGTGCGGGGAGCTTGTCGCCTGCCTGGGACTGCGGGGGCTGCATGATGAGCTCTTGGGGAGGCCTCCTACCACCTGATTGCTGCGGCGGGCGCCTCTCGCTGACCTCAGACTGCGGTGGACTCCTGCCGCTGGGCCTGGCCTGTGAGGGCCTCCTGCCGGTGGGCTCAGCTTCCACCGTCTGCCTGTCGCTGGCCTCGGCTTGTGCTGGCTGTGTCCTCTGTCCCCCAGGCCTGACCCGTACCCGCCTCACGGAGCTCTGGGACTGAGCGGGCCGCTTTGTGGCGTGGGGTCCCGCTGGCCGGTCCTCGGAGGGCTGGCTACTCAACAGCTGCAGCGGCTCCTCGGGCTGCTCGAGCTCCGTTCGGGTCTGGCTGGGCCTGAAGGCGGGGCGGGGCCGCGCCTGCCGTTCGTGGGGGACGTCAGGGATGGCCGGGATGGAGGCCAGGATGGACGGGATGGCCGGGATGGACGGGATGGCGGGGATGGCGAAGTCAGGCAGCGTGAAGGGGTTGCGGGGCCGCTGCGGGCGGAGGTCGCTCAGCCGAGGACGCTGAGCCTCGGCGGCGTCTGTCTCACTGGGGAGCTGCTCCTCATGCGGGGCGTCCAGCGGGGCCTCGGGGGCCTCCTCCAGGGGCACCTCCGTGGCGGGGAAGTCGGTGGAGGCAACCTCCAGGGCCGGCAGCTCCGTGGCGGTGTCGAACTCCGTGAGGGGCTCCCCGCCCTGGCTGGCCACGGGAGCAGGGGCGACGGTCTGGGACAGCAGGCCGGGTCGGAAGGTGATGGGCTCGGGCGCCAGGCCGTGGGAGCCGCGCCCTCGCTGGCGGCGCTGCAGCGACGCCTCCTCCTCCAGGGCCGCCGCCTCGCCCTCGGAGAACACCGGCTGCGGCACTAGCGAGGGCGGCACCGCGGCCTTCACGCGTGCCGGCGGCTCCTTGTCCAGCGGCTGTAGTTCGGCCTCGGCGAGGGCTGCTCGCTCCGCCGAGGGCGTTCGTTGGCGGCGGCGGGCGAGCAGCTCCTCCTGGGCCACCGCGTCGCCACTCCGCGCCCTGGCGGCCAACTCCAGGAACTTGGCCCGGGCACGCTGCCGCCGCGAGACCTGGCCGCCCGCCACGGCCACCAGCAGCAAGATCTGCAACGGGGGACAGGGGTCAGTGTGTGTGTGTGTGTGTTGTCATCGTGATAGGGAAGCCATTGCGTAACCCCAGAGTCGTGTAGTGTTCCCGACATCCCCGAGTAGATACGTTATCGTCGTTGGTGCCACGCGGCTGTATTGAAGGTAGCAGTGTTGACCTCTGAGTGTTACGCTCGTATAGGGTATGTTCTGTGTTGCACTGAGCGGACGCTTGGTGAGTGTTGCGTCAGTCTACGACTCTACTTGATTGTTTAATGACAGGCCTGCGTCGCGGCCTTGCGCTGAGAGCCGGCAATGGACAGCAGTGTTTTGCGGGCTAGACGCGGCCTAACAGTTACCGTGCAGGCTGCATTGATTTTTTTGCTGCGCCAAGGCCCACCAAGGCCCACGCGCCCCGTTAGCCACGCACCCGTCGGTAGCCCGGGGCACTGCGCCGCGCCCGCGTGTTATTAGCGGTCGTGGCATTTTCATCATGGCAGTTCTGACGCCTCCTGGACTCCCGAGCACACACGCCATGAGCAGGACTAACATTTTTTTTCTGTAAAGTGCACGTTTATTATTAGTAGCAACTTACGGGTTTATTTTTTAGTAACGCACGGGTCTATATTTTTAATAACGTATGGATTTGAGTTTGTCTTTGTTGTTGTTACGGGTTTGATTTTGTAGTAAGGTATGGAATTATTTATTTTTTGCATTTAAATAACGTAGTGGTTTAACTTTTTTTTTAATAATGCACGGGTTTATTTATTTTTGCTCTTACGCTTAAAACATAAATTTTGCAAAGATAGGACACAGCCTTTGTCCTGCTGATGAAGAAACAAAACGGAAGAGTTCTGTAGCCTGATAAAGCTGTTTTGTGTGTTAGATGTTAGAAATATCATCGTCATCATCATCAACCTCTTCATTATCATCATCAAATCGTGCTTACCAAAGTCTGTTTCATTTCGTCTGTCCACCAACTAAGCGGGAATTTTGATGGCTGTGGCACCTGCGCATTTCTAGTTCGTGAATACGTGAAAATCAATTGCTGTGATAGACATTCGAGCTTATTTTTCTATAATATATTTGAATGTTCATGTGTACAAAAAATAACTCAGTCATTTGCATCAATACCTAACCTAACATACAAGCACACGGAAAGACAAGCTTACATTAAATAACATAGTTACATCATGCTCGAACGATCTATGGTTTTTCAAAATCATTGACAAATAGCTCATCTCAGGTATATAATATATTTAAAAACTTCTGGCTCTGAAAGTGCAAATAAAAGGTATCTTAATAATTTACTACATGTAAATAACGGTTAATAATCGAAATAACATGAAATAATAAACAATAACTGTTGGATGCGATGCTAGGCTATTTCGCATATTAGGCTACCCATGTTATTTACATGCAACACTTCAACATTCCTTATGTATAGACACTTGCAGAGTCGTATGTCACTTTATGTACCTGAATTGGATGAAATATGGGTATCTGAAAGGCTATAAGTCGTTCGAGTATGATCAGACTATACTGTTTGATATACAAGCTGTTCTTTTGTGTGCTTCTATGGTATATTATCGATGCAAATCGGCATGTTTGCGGTTTATATAAGATGACGAGTTTTTTTTTTTTTTTTTTTTTTTTTTTTGTATACACAAACATTCAAATACATCACTGAATACATAAAGTTGATCGTCACATAATCTCAAACTAACAATGCGCAGGTGCCACATCTACGTTCACGAGTGGACAGACGGAATGAAACGGAATATACTACTACTACTACTACTACTACCACTACTACTACTACCACTACCACTACTACTACTACTACTACTACTACTACTACTACTACTACTACTACTACTACTACTATTACTACTACTACTGCTATTACTACAACTACTACTGCTACTGCTACTACTGCCACTACAATTACTATTACAGCTACTACTACTACTACTACTACTACTACTACTACTACTACTACTGCTATTACTACAACTACTACTACTACTACTACTATCTGACAACATATATCATTATTGACTCTCTCTCTCTCTCTCTCTCTCTCTCTCTCTCTCTCTCTCTCTCTCTCTCTCTTTTTGCAGCATCTAAGGTCAAAGGTCAAGATCAAAGAAAAAACAAAGCAAAATACTCACTTCCGCATGTCACGCCCTCACTCACTCACTCACTCTCTCTCTCTCTCTCTCTCTCTCTCTCTCTCTTTTACGGTAGAGAGAAGCGTGAGAAATCAATTAAGCTTAGTGACCAATATAACCTTGTTTTGATCTCTCTCTCTCTCTCTCTCTCTCTCTCTCTCTCTCTCCTAATAATATTCCCTTATATAGAAAACGCTAATCAGAGTACAAATATCACCACCTCCAATAATAATAATAATAATAATAATAATAATAATAATAATAATAATAATAATAATAATAATCAGAGGACAGGTGTGCACGCATACCTGCCTGCTGGGTGTGGTTATATATACCCTCCAAGGATGCTGGGGGGAATTGGGGGGAAGTTGGGGAGGGGGGAGGGGGGAGGGAGAATGCGGAAGGGAAGCAAAGTCTGTCTGTCTGGAGGGTTCATAAAAGAAGAGGGAAAAAAAAAAACTAAGTAGAAGGAAAAGTAAAAGTGATTCTGAATTTAAAGGTGAGAAATATCTGAATGTAAAGGAGGTTATAAGGATGGCAGGAATGTTTAGTGTGTGTGTGTGTGTGTGTGTGTGTGTGTGTGTGTGTGTGTGTGTGTGTGTGTGTGTGTGTGATATTTTCTTTGTCATTCTTTAGCATTTTTTGTGCTTGCTTTTTCTGGCCTTAGATTCTCTGTGTGTGTTTTTGTACATGATTTTTCTTTCTTTGTCTATCTTTAGCTTTTCTTTCATGTGTGTGTGTGTGTGTGTATTTACCTAATTGTAGTTTTACAGGGCCTGGGCTTACGCTCGTGTGGTCCCGTCTCCTTATCTGTATTTGTCCAACTTTTCCTCAAAGCTTTGCACACTCTTCGCCGATACTACATCCTCACTTAGTCTGTTCCAAACCTCTATATTTCTTTGTGGGAAGCTATATTTCTTTATGTCTCTCAAGCATCTTCCTTTCCTCAATTTTTTACTGTGTCCTCTTGTGTTCCTGGTGTTTATTCCTCTTTTAGTAGTAACTCCTCATTATCTACTTCTTCCATGTGTGTGTGTGTGTGTGTGTGTGTGTGTGTGTGTGTGTGTGTGTGTGTGTGTGTGTCGCAGATAATTTACTAATATATATATAAAAAAAATACGAACACGAAAAAGAAAGGATAAACACGCGTAAAATAAATTGCAAAATATTCTTAAGTTGGTAAAAGTGACATGGGAAAGAAAGATAGGGAAGGAGGGAGGGGAGGGCGGGGAGAGGGAGGAATGGAGGGGAAAAAAGGGAAGAAAACAACAATCGCAAGCTAAATACTGACTGTCTTAACTGACATGAGAAAGGTAGGGAGGGGGTGGAGGAAAGGAAGGAAGAAGAGGGGGAGGAAGAAAATCAGGTAGGGAGAGGGGGGGAGAGGAGAGGGAAGTGGGGAGAACATCAGATGAGGAAGGAGGGATGGTCGGGGAAGGAGGAGGAAGAACATCAGGTAGGGAGAGGGGGGGAGAGGAGAGGGAAGTGGGGAGAACATCAGATGAGGAAGGAGGGATGGTCGGGGAAGGAGGAGGAAGAACATCAGGTAGGGAAAAAGGAGGGGGAGGGCATGGAAGGGAGGGAGAACGTTAATTAATGAGGTAGGGAGAGGGGGTGAAAAGTTGGAAAGTTTCGTTTAGTCGGCGCAACATCTGTGGCCATATGCCGGAGGGAGACAGAAGGGGAAGGAATTATAGGAGAAGGCAACAGATCCCAGGTGACGGGACACAACCCCCGATTAATACCTGGTACCCATTCAGGGAGAGGGGGGGGGGGAGAGGGGGACGTGAGAACAGTATCAGGTAAGATTGCAGAAGGGGAAGGGCGGGGAAAAGGGAAGAGTATCAGTTAGGGAGGGCATGGAAGTAAGGGAGAACATCGATTAGGGAGGGAGGGGAAGGAGTGGTAAGGGGGAGAACATCAGGTATGGGTGGAGGGAGGGGGTTCTGGAGGGGAGTAGGGACATCAGATGAGAGTGAAGGGAACGCAGAAAGGGAGGGGAAGGAGTGTTGAAAGGGGGGTCATGGAGGGGGTTCTGGAAGGGAGTGGGGACATCAGATGAGGGTGGAGGGAACGCAGAAAGGGATTGGAGGGAGTGTTGAAAGGGGGGTCACCAGGTACCGAACATCAGGTAAAGATCACCGTGTTCCCATAGGTATGCCCGACCGTGCTGTGTTACCCGCCTTTCCCGTAGATAACACCTGTCCACCTGTCAATACGAGGGCGTCACGTGACCAAGCTCTCTCACCTCTGTCCCGTTAAAGAGCGTGAAAGGCTGAGTGAGGGAACTTTGAAGGCAGGGAAGAAAGGAAATGTCAAAGCAAAAAAATGATGCATAAGAAAGAGAGTTGAAGGAGAAATGGATGTTAAATTGTGTGGTTCAGTTGCTGTGAGAAAGAGAGGTAGGGTGGGAGGGAGTGGAAGGGGGGAGGAAACACTATCATGAAGGGAAGGAGGGAGGGGGGGAGATGGGGAAGAGGGGGAGAACATCAAGAAGGGAGGCAGGGAGGTAAAAGGCATGGCAGGGGGAAGAAGGGAAGGGCATGTAATTGAAGGAGAACATCTGTGAAGGAGGTTTGATTTGACAACGAAAGGGAAGGGAAAATATTCGATCTTGTGAACTCATCCATTATGTTTGTAAATACTGACTTGAGGGAACTTTGAAGGCAAGAAAAAGAGAGGAAATGTCAAGGTAAAAAGAAAATGAACACGAGAAAGGCCTTGGAAGGGGAAATAGAGCTTGTCAAGTGATCTATCTTTGGAGGGAGGGAAAAGGGAAATGTTGAGGTAAAAGAAAGAACGCGAGAAAGTGATTTAAAGAGGAAAAAGATGTTAAACCGTCCATCTTGTTCGTAAATACTGACTTGATGGAACTTTTGAACACAGGGAAAGAGAAAGAGAAGCAAAAGAAAAAGTTGAAAGGGAAATAAATGTTGTTAAGTTGTCTATCTTGATTGTAAATACTGATTCGAGAGAGCTTTCAAGGTAGGAACAAGAGGAAATGTTAAGGTTTATATATGGCATTGAAAGTAAACACGAGAAAGATTTAAACGAGAAATAGAAGTTGTGAAGTTGTATATGTTTGTAAATACTAACCCACTGAAACTTAAAGGCAGGGAAAAAAGGATAATGTTACGGTTTCTGTATGACACCAAAAGAGGAAACAAGAGAAAGAAATTTGAAGGAAAAATAAATGTTGTTAAAGTCTCCATTAGATGTTGTGAAGGTGTATATCATGTTTGTAAATACTGACCCTATGAAACTTCTAAAGGCAGGGAAAAAAGGATGTTGTTAAGGTTTCTGAATGACACCAAAAGAGGAAACACGAGAAAGGGAGTTTAAGGAGAAATAAATGTTCTTAAAGTCTCCATTATAACTTTGTAAATGGTGACTCGAGGAAACTTTCGAGTAAAGAAGAAAACGACGAAATGTAAACGTTTCTATCTGACACCAAAAGAGGAAAAAAGAGAAAGAAATTGGAAGGAGAAATAAATGTTGTAAAAGTTTCCATTATACTTGTAAATAATGACTCGAGGAAACCTTTGAAGACAAAAAAAAAAAAAAAAGAAGGAAATGTTAAGGTTTCTGTCTGACGTTGAAAGATAAACACGAGAAAACGATTTGAAGAAGTAGATGAAGAGTAACACTTTCCATCTTTCTATCTTGTCCATGTTAACTGGAGAGGAGAGAAAACAATAGAAAGTGGAAGAGCGTAAGGTGGTTTAATAGACAAATAGCTAGAGAGACAGACAGATAGATAGATTGATACATAAACAGATGGATACAATTATGGGCAGATTCTTAAATAGGTAGGTAGAGAGAGAGAGAGAGAGAGAGAGAAGTTAATTTCAATACCGAGTCACTATCACCTTCACAACCACCAACGACAACAACAACAAAAAAAAAACTTCATTTCCCACGCCAGACTTGAAAACGAAAACCGGTTATCACACGAGAAGTAACAACATCACACGCAGTAGTAGTAGCAGTAGTAGTAGTAGTAGTAGTAGTAGTAGTAGGAACAATGAGCAGAGGAATGAGGAACAAACGAAAGATGAAAAAAAATAACAATAGGAAGAACAAAATTAATTAAGGTTTTGATTGAGCGAGAGAGAGAGAACAAAGTGAGATTGAAAAATAAAACTTTTGACTCGTATCGTGACTCAATATATTTTTTTCACACACTAGCCTCGACCTAATGCAATGGTAGAAAAAAAAGTATGAAGGAAAGAAAGACAGGCTGATATTGACTCTAGTACAGGAAGTAATACGGGTTAGTTTATAAGGAAGTAGAGTTTGTTGATTGATAGAGAATGTAATACGAAGGGAAGAAAGTGGTATTAGTGTTGCTGTTTGAGAAGGAAAATGATAAGAATAGAAGAAGAAAAGGGAAGAATGGTGTTTGAAATAATATAGTTTGTGAATTTGTAAAGAATGTGAAGGGGAAAAAAGTTAAGTTGGTGTTTCTAAATAAAAAGGAAGTTGATGAAAATTAGGAATGGTGTTTGAAATAATATAGTTTGTGAATTTGTAAAGAATGTAATATCAAGGAAAGGGAAAAAAAAAAGCTATGTTGCTGTTTCTGAATAAAAAGTAAGTTGATAAAAATTAGAAATGGTGTTTGAAATAATATAGTTTGTGAATTTGTAAAGAATGTAATATCAAGGGAAGGGGAAAAAAATTATGTTGGTGTTTCTGAATAAAAAGTAGTTTGATAAAAGAAGAGTAAAAAAAAAAAAAAAGGAGAATTAGGAATGGTGCTTGAAATAATATAGTTTGTGAATTTGTGAAGAACGTAATATTAAGGGAAGGGATCAAGAGTTATGTTGCTGTTTCTGAATAAAAAGTAATTTGATAAAAGAAGAGTAAAAAAAGAAGAAAAAAAGGAAAATTAGGAATGGTGTTTGAAATAGCAGAGTTTGTTTATTGATGAAGAATGCTATTGGACGCGAAGCTGCAGGTTAAGAAGGAAAGAGAGAGAGAGAGAGACGGACGTTGGTGTCAGTACAAGAAGTAAAGTGATTGGCCTATTTTTTAACTTGTTTGAATAAAGATATCACAGTACGATAACTTACTTCTATTACTGTATCTTTCTTTTCTTTCTTTCTTTTCTTTCTATCATTCTTTCTCTCGTTTGTTCGTTCGTTCGTCCACCCGTTCGTTCTCTTCACACACACACACACACACACACACACACACACACACACACACACACACACACACACACATACTTTCTCCAAGGTCTAGCAAAGTGGAGGAGGAGGAGAAGGCGAGAGGTAGGCAGGGCGAAAGATGGAGAGAGGAGGAAGTGGAGGAAGAAGAGGAGGTGGAGGAGGAGGAATTGGCATTGACTCCTCCTCCTCCTCCTCCTCCTCCTCCTCCAGTCTTCCCTTTCACCCCCTTTGCCCCTCCCTTCTTTCGGTCCAGGAGAAAGTGACTGTGCTCTACATCCCCTCCTCCTCCTCCTCCTCCGCCTCCTCCTCCTCCTACCTGGACGGTCCAGATTACTCTCCCTTTCGATACAATGCCCACCTGTTACTTCTCTCTCTCTCTCTCTCTCTCTCTCTCTCTCCATACACTCATTTAACTTTTTTTCTTTCATTCTTTTTCTTTATTTTCTCGTAAGTCACTTTTTCATATTGATTCTAGGATTTTCCTCCATATTATTTAACTTCTTTTCTTTCATTCTTTTTCTCCATTTTCTTGTAAGTCACTTTTTCATATTGATTTTAGGATTTTGTTTCATAATCGACTGTTTTCTTATATATATCGTTCACTTTCTTTATTAACTTTATCTTCTTCTACTCTTATTTATTCACGATGTATTTTAAGCTTTTTGTGATCATGATGGCAAGTTTTTCTTTAATACTACGACTACCTTTCATAATGCTTTCGTTTTGTTTCTATAATTTTCTTCCTCTTCCAGCTGCTTTATTTTCGACTTACTTTTCCTTTCAATTCCAGTCTTTTTATTCTCATCAATAATTTTCTTTCCATCTTAGTCGCATAATTTTCTGCTATACTCGTAATTTTCTTTTTATTCCAGTTGCTTCATATTCGTCTTTGTTTTTGTCTCCATCCAATCACTTCCTATTCTGGTGTTCATATTCATATCCACTTTTAGCTCACAAAATCCGGTACAGTTCCTCTTTTTTGGTGTAGCGGGCAGGTGTTTTTTTATAATGCTACCTCTCATAGTGCTTCAATTGACCTCTCTTTTTATCCCAATTTTTTTTAGCCTTCTATTACTTACTTTCATATGCACTTCTAGTTTAGCGAATTCACTAATATAAGGTTCCTGTTTGTGGTACAGCGGACAGATTTTTTTATAGTATCGCCTGTCATAGTGCTTCTGTTCACCGATCTGTCTCTTCTTATTACTTACGTATTACTTACTTTCATGTGCCCTTCTGGTTTAGCGAATTCACTAATATAAGGTTCCTGTTTGTGGTACAGCGGACATATTTTTTTTATAGTATTGCCTTTCATAGTGCTTCTGTTCACCGATCCGTCTCTTCTTGTGCAATTTCTTTCGTCTTCTCTAATATTTACTTTCATATGCACTTCTAGTTTAACAAATCCACTTTGGTCCCTGTTCGTAGTAAGGCGGGCAGATAGTTTTTATAGTGTATTGTCTCTCTCATGAGCTGTTAACCTGTTCGTAGTAAGGCGGGCAGATAGTTTTTTATAGTATTGCCTCTCATAGTGCTTCTGTTAACCTCTCTCCCTCTCACTTTTTTTTTATCTACATCACTTCATTTTGTATTTGTTTTCATGTACAATTTCAGCTTCGCAAATCCACTAAGGCCCCAGTTTTGTGTTGACGGGCAGGTGGTTTTTATAATACACCGGTTAACCCTTCTCTCCCTTTTCCTTTCTTTTCCCATTACTTCATTTTGTAACATTCTCTTCCACATGCACCGTTAGTTTGCAAAGTACGTTATGGTGCCTGTCTATATATAAGCGGGTGGATGACTTTTTATAATGCATCGTTTCATAAAATCCGTATTAACCTCTTTTTCTGTCTTTTCATCATGACAGTCTATTAACATTCACTTTCGCACGCTCATTTAGTCTACAAAACATATTACTTTATCTGAATGTATTGTATTTTTTTATAATGCCACCCCTTAAAGACCCAATTGTAAGCTTTTAACATCTTCCTCAATTTCCTATCATTCACTTCTTTATGCTTGAGTAGACCCGTGTGTGTGTGTGTGTGTGTGTGTGTGTGTGTGTGTGTGTGTGTGTGTGTTAGAACATCGATATTTACCTATTCACATCTTTCTTAACACTATCATTAACCTCGTCTAAACGCTTGGCTAGGCTACACAACACACTGACACACCTATATATGTAAATGCGTATTTGCGTATGCGCGTTTGCGTGTTGGAGCGGTCAGGTTTATGTTTATAGTTCCGCCTTTCATCTGTTTAACCTCCTTTTCGGCGCTCCACTTGACCGCCTCGCAAGTGGAGTGAACGGCTAATGTTTGCAGTGTTTTCAAGCGGAGTCAGCGGCGTGCAAAAAGGCGGAAAAGCGTCGGTCATTTGAGTGGTGAGTTTGAGAGCGTTAAACTGCTTCTTGTTATTCTTGTTGCGTCATTATGGGAAAGATTATTGCGCCATTACTTACGGGGAACGCCCATTAAAACTATTAGCTGCTATTACCGTTTCTGTAATCATCACTATTACCGTTCCACCTTTCTTTTATCATCATTCCGCCAGTGTTTCGACCTTTCCCGCGCTAAGAAATGTCACTTATTATCAATTAAAAAACAACTGCAGCTTCTAGACTCCTAAGATCGGATGAGGAATATTTAACGATTCTTCCACCTTTCTTTTATCATCATTCCGCCAGTGTTTCGACCTTTCCCGCGCTAAGAAATGTCACTTATCACCAACTCAAAAATACAACTGCAGCTTCTAGACTCAATTTCCTCACATATTTCACTTCCAGTTACTCTTTTTCCTCGTCCTGTTTGTGTCATACCGTTATTATCCCCCCCCCCTCCTCTCCCTCCTTGCGGTGGTCCAGTTGTTGCAAGTTAATGTCAAGGGCCTGCATGTTTGGTGTCTGTCATGGTTACCTGTGGGTGGGAATCGAACGTGGGTCTCATATCAAGTTATCTTCTGCACCAACCACTCTGTTTACTTGTCTGTTTTATTGTGTACCTATTGGTCTCCCTGTCTAACTGTCTATCTGTCTGTTTGTTCCTGTTTGTCCTTTTGTTATTCAGTCAATCAGTCAGTCTTAATTAGTCTTTGGTTCGCGTTGTTAGTCAGTCAGTTAATCAGTCAGTCAGTCAGTCAGTCAGTTAGTTAATTAATTTTTAGTTCACGTAGTTAGTCAGTCAGTCAGTCAGTCAGTCAGTTAGTTAGTTAATTAATCTTTGGTTCACGTAGTTAGTCAGTCAGTTAATCAGTCAGTCAGTCAGTCAGTCACGTTCTTAGTTAGTTGATTAAATGTCTCGTTCATTAAACAAACATTGAATTTCACTTCCGTATATTTTTAGACTCGAAACACACACACACACACACACACACACACACACACACACACACACACACACACAATGCTCTTCCGTTTTCTTCTTCTTCTTCTTCTTCCTCTTGTTAGTCTTCCTTTTTTCCTTTCAGTGACTTGGCGCCTTAATTTTCTCATGGGGTTCTTCCCTTTCACTTGCCTCCTCCTCCTCCTCCTCCTCCTCCTCCTCTTCTTCCAGTCATGTCTACAAATACGGCCCCATTTTAACGACTGTTTGTGTGTGTGTGTGTGTGTGTGTGTGTGTGTGTGTGTGTGTGTAAGGAAGGCAGACATTTTTTTTTTCATTGTTTTTATAGTTTTCATCATCATCATCATCATCATCATCATCATTACCACACAACAATAATAATAATAATAATAATGATAATGATAAAATATTTTCTTTGGGTGTGGCTTTCCTTCTTTTCTCCCCCTCCTTCTCTCTCTCTCTCTCTCTCTCTCTCTCTCTCTCTCTCTCTCTCTCTCTCTCTCTCTCTCTCTCTCTCTCTCTCCTTTTTATCTTCCCTTATCTCAATCCTTCCCTTCCTTTGTCCTTCCCTCCTTACCAAAACAGTTATCTTCCTCCCTTCCTCTCCCTTTTGTTCACTCTCCTTCTTTCCTTCCCCTCCTTCTCTCTCTCTCTCTCTCTCTCTCTCTCTCTCTCTCTCTCTCTCTCTCTCTCTCTCTCTCTCTCTCTCTCTCTCTCTCTCTCTCTCTCTCCCCTTTTTCTTTCTCCTTATCTGAATCCTTCCCTTCCTTTGACCTTCCCTCCAGTTATCTTCCTCCCTTCCTCTCCCTTTTTATTCCCTTTCCTTCTTTTCTTCCTTTCTTATCTCCCTCCTTCCTTCTCTCCTTTCTTCCCTTCCAAGGTAGTCCATTTACTCTCCCTCTCCCTCTCCTTCTTTCTCATCTTTTTTCAATCCCTCTTATTTCCTTATTTTCCTTATCTTTTTATTTCTTTCCTTCCTTTTTCCCTTCATTTTTTCATTTAATCCTTCCTTCCTCTCTTCCTTCCTCCTCCCTTCCTTCCTTCCTTCCTTCCTTCCTTCCTTTCTTTCTTTCTTTCTTTCTTTCTTTCTTTCTTCCTTCCTCCCTTCCTCCTTCCTTTCTTCCTTCCTTCCTTCCTTCCTTCCTCTCTCCCTCCTTCCCTTCCTTCCTCCCTCCCTCCCTCCTCCCTTCTATGACAACTATTTGAACCCTTTACTCCCTCCCTCCCTCCCTCCCTCCCTCCCTCCAGTTGCTACTTTTACTTGGGACAAACAAAAACAATGCCCCTTCTCTCCCTCCCTCTCCCTTTCTCTCCCTCCCTTCAGCCTTCTCCTCCCTCTCTAACCTTTCGCGGTTGGAGGGAGGGACAGAGGAAGGGAGGGAGGGAGAGAAGAATGCGGAGGAAGGTAAAGGAGAGAAGAATGAAAATAAGTGTGGAGGAAGAGAAGGAAGCAAAGGAGACAAATAAAGGGAGAGAGGAAGGGAGGGAGAGAAGAAAACGAAGAAAGTAGAAAGGGAGAAGAAAGAAGGGAAGAAAAGGGAGAAAATATAAAGGTGGAGAAAAGAGAGAGAGAAGGAGGAAAGAGAAGATAGAAAAGAAGGAAAGGGAAAGTGAACGGAAGAGGGGAGAGAAGGAAGGGAAGGGAAGGGAAGGGAAGGGAAGGGGTAATTACATCTATATAAGAATAAGTAAGAGAGAGAGAGAGAGAGAGAGAGAGAGAGAGAGAGAGAGAGAGTTTTTGTCATACACGTATATACTCCGTAGTGGCCTTGAGGAAGAGGAGGAGGAGGAGGAGGAGGAGGGGACCCAAATGTTAGTAGGTTGACTGGTCTCTGGTCTCCTTTCTCAATCAAGGAGAACCACACATTGAAGGGGAAAGTGAGGGGAAGGGGGGAGGGGGAGGAGAGGGGGGGGGTGAAGGTGAGTTTTTGGCCAGGAATGTGAGCGGTTATTTTTGTCGGTTTGTTGGTTCTGGTTTCGTTGGTGGTGGTGGTGGGGAAGAGAAAGGGGAGGAATAGGAGAGGAAGATGAAGACGGAAGAGAAGAAGAGGCACAGCTGTTGGAAGTTAATGGAAAAGGAAGGGAAGGGAAGGGAAGGAAAGGGAAGGAAAGGAAGAGAAAGGAAGGGAAGGGAAGGAAAGGGAAAGGAAAGGAAGAGAAGGGTAGGGAGGGGTAGGGAAGGAAAGGGAAAGAAATGGATGAGAAAGGAAGAGAAAAAAATGGAATGGAATGGATGAGAGGGGAAGAGAAGGAAAAGGAAGGGAAAAGAAGACTAGGGAAAGGAAGGGAAGGAAAGGGAAAGGAAGAGAAGGGAAGAGAAGGAAAGGGAATGGAAGGGATGAGAGGGGAAGAGAAGGAAAAGGAAGGGAAGAGAAGGGAAGGGAATGAAAGGGATGAGAGGGGAAGAGAAGGAAAAGGAAGGGAAGAGAAGGATAGGGAAAGGAAGGGAAGGAAAGGGAAAGGAAGAGAAGGGAAGAGAAGGGAAGGGAATGGAATGGATGAGAGGGGAAGAGAAGGGAAAGGAAGGGAAGGGTAGGGAAGGGAAGGGAAGGGAAGGGAAGAGAATGGAAGGGATGAGAGGGGAAGAGAAGGAAAAGGAAGGGAAAGGAAGGGGAGGGGAAGGATAGGAAAGAGAAAGATTAGGTTAAGGATAGGGACGAGAAGGAAAGAAAAAGGAGAAAGATTGAAAAGGGAAAGGAAAGGAAGAGGAAAAGGGTAAATGAAGGAAGGGGAGAGGAAGGAGAGAAAGGAAGAAAAAAATGAAAGAGGGGAACGAAAGGGAGAAAGAAGGAAGGCTTATTGATAGAAAAAGGGAAATGGAGGAGAAGGGTTAGAATATGTAAAGGGAGCAGAAGGGAGAGGAAAACGAAAGGGAGGGATTCAGGAAGGGGAAGCGAAGGGAAAGGGAGAGAAGAGGAAGACAGAGGAAGAAAAGAGAAAGGGAAACTAAATCGTGGTATTGATAGAAAGGGAAAAGAATAGGGAAGAGAGGGAGAGGGAAAATAAAGAAGATAAAGAGGAAAAAAAAGTGAGGAAAAGTAAATAGAAAGTAAAAGGAGAGAGGGAAGAAAGGGAAGGAGGGAAAATAAGGAGGAGGAGGAAGAGAAGAGAAGAGAATGAAGATAAAAAAAGAAGAGGAGAAAAAATAAGAGAAAGGGAGGAGCAAAGTTAGACTGCCTTAGGAGGAGGAGGAGGAGGAGGAGGAGGAGGAGGACGAGGAGGAGGAGGAGGAGGAGGAGGACGAGGAGGAGGAGGAGAGTGTAGGATGATGACAAACAGGTGTATACGCACTTACACACACACACACACACACACACGCAAGAACAAGTGGGCCAAATGTTAGATAACTGTACGTGTGTGTGTGTGTGTGTGTGTGTGTGTGTGTGTGTGTGTTTGTGTGTGTGTGTGTGTGTGTGTGTGTGTGTGTGTGTGTGTTAACAGGAACAAGGATTAGAAACAAAAGATTAAAATGATAGTATTGAGAGAGAGAGAGAGAGAGAGAGAGAGAGAGAGAGAGAGAGAGAGAGAGAGAGAGAGAGAGAGAGAGAGAGGAAGGGGGATATGTTATGCAAGTAATATATAACAAACACACACACACACACACACACACACACACACACACACACACACACACACACACACACGTACAGTTGCGTAGTGAGTCTGGTTCCTCCTTTCCTCCCCTCTTCCCTCCCTCCCTCTTCCCTCTCTCCATCCCTTCCCTCCCTTCCTTCCCTCCCTTCCTTTACCCTCCATCAATGTGGGAACGCCCTTCGCCTACGCCCTCCTCCTCCTCCTCCCCTTCCTCCTCCTCCTCCTCCTCCTCGGTTAAGACAGGTGGTAAAGGAAGAAAAAAATTACCCATTAACCCATAAAAGATTACTCTCTCTCTCTCTCTCTCTCTCTCTCTCTCTCTCTCTCTCTCTCTCTCAAGGCCAAGATTTCGAAAACAGAACGCAAAAAAAAAAAGTAAAAAGGTGGAAATAAGTTTCTCATGAATAATTCCGAAGATGTGGAAACGTGTCTGGAGGAGGAGGAGGAGGAAGAGGAGGAGGAGGAGGAGGAGGAGGAGGAGGAGGAGGAGGAATGATAAAGTAGAGAGACGAGGAGGAAATGTATGAGGTACTTGTGGATGTAAGAGGAGGAAGAGGAGGAGGAGGAGGAGGAGGGAAGGAATAAATGATAGGGGAGAGAAATGGAAGAGGCAAAGTATGAAGTGTTAAGATAAATAAAAGGAGGAGGAGGAGAAGGAGGAGGAGGAAGAGGAGGAGGAGGAGGAGGAGGAGGAGGAGGATTGAAGGTTGAAAAGCATTAAAATCTCTATTATGGTTTTGTCTTCTGCCACACCCATTTCTCTCTCTCTCTCTCTTAAGTGGCATGACCTTTTTAAATGGAAAATTGTCGTGTTATTTTATTAGATTTTTCGTTCTCATATTTTCTTTCTTATTCTCGTTTATTTTACTTTCGTTTATATTTTGTCGTGTCATTTAATTAACGGATTAATCGCCTGGTTGGTTGGTTGTGTAATTTAATGATTGTTTTCATTGCCTCGTTTAGTTTAGTTTTTTCAGTCACTCGTCTGCGATTTTTAACCCGGTAGCTGCGTGGATCTTGTTTCTTAAAGTTCCCTCTAAGCGAATTAATGAGAAAAAATCATCGCTTTCGTAATTTGTTTGATTGTTTTCATTGCCTCGTTTAGTTTATTTTTTTTCATTCATTCGTCTTCGATTTTTAACCCGGTAGCTGCGTGGATCATGTTTCTTAATTAAAGGCTCCACTAAGCGAATTAATGAGAAAAAAATCATCGCTCTCGCAAACCACATCATAATACATATCAACGCATTTGTGATCAGTTTATGCATCATCTATTTTTGGAGGGGTTTATATCATGGCAAAAATGTGGCCCGTCGCTGGTACACGGTAAAGCCACAAATTTGGCCCGTCGCTGCTACCGGGTTAAGTATGTAAGAGATGACATTATCACTAACTCGAAAACAAACGGTAGCTTTTATTCCTTTCTCCGCCCTGTTTGCAGTCCAATTCTTCGTTTTCTAAGTCAGTAAATTCAATCTCCATGTTTCAATATCTCCCTGTTTATAAGACGTCGTTATTATATCATTTCCAAACACAATGCCAGCTTATAAACTCATTTTTGTTATCGTTGTATTCAGATCTTCGTTATATAAGTAAGTAAATCTAACCCCCATGCTCCAAGCTCTCCCTTATAAAAATACGTCAGCTATCATCTTCTTCAAACACAACAGCGGCTTCTAAACTCTTCTTCGTCTTCTTTGTATTCCAAGGCTTCTTCTTCTAAGTCTGTAAATCTAACCCCCATGTTCCAAGCTCTCACTTATAAAAAGACGTCATCTATCATCCTCTTAAAACACAATAGCAGCTTCTAAACTCTTCTTCGCTTTCGTTGTATTCAAATCTTCGTTATATAAGTAAGTAAATCTAACCCCCATGCTTTCCAAAGCTCTCCCAAATAAAATCAGTTAAAACACAACAGCGGCTTCTAAACTCTTCTTCATCTTCGTTGTGTTCCAAGGCTTCTTTTTCTAAGTAAGAAAATCTAACCCCCATGTTCCAAGCTCTCCCTTGTAAAAAGACGTCAGCTATTATCCTCTTAAAACACGACGGCAGATTCTAAACTCTTCTTCATCTTCGTTGCACTCCACACATTTCACCTTCAATAACTGTTTCTTGGCGTTTCCTTCTTTGATGAACTTGATTCGTCCTCGTCCTGAGCTCAATAGGAATTAGTCTAAGGGCGCTCACTGCCTCTTTTCCGTTATCAAAAAAGTATATTTACCGTTACGTTGCATTCTTTATAAGCACTGAGAGAATGAGTAAGGAGTCTAATCATCGGAGTGAGATTACCTTTGGCAAGTCAATTAGCTTATACTGAGTGCCAGAATCGAAACCGTTAAGATAAGTGAATTGTAATACCAATTCAATTTCGTTCGTTCAAAGACTGTAATATATACCTACACACTTAGAGAATGAATAAGGAGTAACTCAAAGGAGAGATATTAATATTTGCAAGTTTTTTTTAGTTTGTCTTAGAATCAGTTGAGAGGAATGAGTTGTAATACCAATTCAATTTCGTTCGTTCAAAGACTGTTATATATACACTCTTAGAGAATGACTAAGGAGTAAATCAAAGGAGGGATATTAATATTTGCAAGTTCTTTAGTTTATCTTTAGAATCAGTTGAGAGGAATTAGTTGTGATACTGATTCAATTTCGCTCGTTCAAAGACTAATATATATATATACACACTTACAGAATGGCTAAGGAGTAAGTCAAAGGAGGGATATTAATATTTGTAAGTTTTTTTTAGTTTGTCTTTAGAATCAGCTGGGAGTAATGAGTTTTAAATACTGATTCAATTTCGTTTAACAAAGGCAATAGTAAGAAAATGACGGAGTGAAAATGATTGAGGGAGGGAGAATATGTAGATTATATTGAGGAAAATTAATTTAGTGTTAGAATCCGCGTCAGAACAGTTGAGGATATTGAGTTTGATACTGATTCAATTTCTTTCGTTCAAAGAGTAAATCAAAGGAAAGATATTAATACTAGCAAGTTTTTTAGTTTATCTTTAGAATCATCTGAGAGTAATGAGTTTTAAATACTGATTCAATTTCGTTCGTTCAAAGAGTAAATCAAAGGAAAGATATTAATACTAGCGAAGGAGTTTTTTTTTAAGTCCTTTAGTCTATCCTTAGAATCTACATCGAAACAGTTGGATGAAAAGTTATAACACTGATTCAATTTAGTTTCAAAGGCAATAGCAAGAAAAGGACGAGTTAAAACCAGCGAAGGAGATTTTGTAGATTATATTGAGGAAAATTAATTTAGTGTTAGAATCCGCGTCAGAACAGTTGAGGATATTGAGTTTGAGAATTTAGTTTTGTTTAAAGTGAATATTGAGAAAATAACAGTTAAAACCAGCGGAGATATATTTTTTTTCAAGTCCTTTAGTTTATTCTTGAAATCTACATCGAAACAGTTGGATGAAAAAAGTTATAACACTGATTCAATTTAGTTTCAAGAGACTGCTAAGAAAAGGACAAGGTTAAATTTAGCGAAGGAGTTTTTTTTTTCAAGTCCTTTAGTTTATCCTTCAAATCTACATCGAAACAGTTGGATGAAAAAAGTTATAACACTGATTCAATTTAGTTTCAAGAGACTGCTAAGAAAAGGACAAGGTTAAATTTTGTGAAGGAGTTTTTTTTCTTCAAGTCCTTTAGTTTATCCTTCAAATCAACACCAAAACAATTAGATGAAAAAGTTATAGCACTGATTCAATTGCGTTTTAAGACAATACTCAGAAAATGACAAAGCTAAATCCACCGAAAGGAAGTTTTTATTGAAGGCCGTTAGCTTATCCTCAAAATTAACACCAAAAGAATTACATGAAAACGTTATAACACTAATTCAATTTCGTTTAAAGACAACACCAAGAAAATGGCAAAGTTAAATCCAGCGAGGGGGAGTTTTTTCAAGTCCATTAGTTAATCTTTAAAAGCAAAACAGTTAAATAAAGTACGTAAGGTAATGATTCAATTCTGTAATTTCGTTTAAAGACAACACCAAGAAAATGACAAAGTTAAATCCAGCGAGGGGGAGTTTTTTCAAGTCCATTAGTTAATCTTTAAAAGCAAAACAGTTAAATAAAGTACGTAAGGTAATGATTCAATTCTGTAATTTCGTTTAAAGACAACACCAAGAAAATGACAAAGTTAAATCCAGTGAGGGGGAGTTTTTTCAAGTCCATTAGTTAATCTTTAAAAGCAAAACAGTTAAATACAGTACTTATGGTAATGATTCAATTCTGTAATTTCGTTTAAGACAACACCAAGAAAATGACAAAGTTAAATCCAGTGAGGGGGAGTTTTTTCAAGTCCATTAGTTGATCTTTAAAAGCAAAACAGTTAAATAAAGTACTGATGGTAATGATTCAATTCTGTAATTTCGTTTAAAGAGATTACTGAGAAAATGACAAAGTTAAATCCAGCGAGGGGGGAGATTTGTTTTCACTTTTATCCTTCAACATCAAAACAGAAGGATATTGTCTTGGGAGCAAAGTGGGAGAGCGATTCTTGGCCCAGCATCCCTTCACGCAACGAGATGAAAGAAAACCACAATGCCTCTTCCCGTTTTCCTTTTCATTCGAAGTGTGGTGGCGGTGGCAGTGATGATGTGGTGGTATAGTCTGTTCACTTAAGTCTGACCCAAGCTGACAACATAAACCAAAGCGTGTTCATAAGCACAGTGCAGATTAGCAGAAAGTGTTGCGTGAGATAAACACAAACAGAGGTTAAAAGAAAATTTGGAAGCCACAGCAGTAGCCAATCAGCACTCAGCTTGCAAACACGCTTATAGGTTTATGTTGTCAGCTAGGCTCGGACTTAACCCTATCCGATCTGATGTTTTCAAATTTTCGCGCTCGTAACACGTAGCATCGTACTCATTTATCTGAACAACGATAACGCTCATGAACACTACGTACTGGTACCGAATCAATAGTTTAAAACAATAATGAATAATGAGTGAAAAGAAGCTAGTGGAACGTTAAAAAAAAAAAATGGTTTACAAGGTGGTGAGGGGAGGCCAGATATGTACCCCCTCGGATCGGATAGGGTTTAGTGAACAGACTATAGTGATGGTGGTGGTGGTACTTCTCGCATCACTATACACACACAATACACCATCACCACCGCCACCACCATCACCACCGCCATTACCACCACACACGAGTCACTATACACAATGCTGCTGATGAGGACGATGACATATATTAGCGGTCATGCATGTTATTATCCCAGCCAGAAAGATTATTATAACATGCAAGACTAATTACGACCTCAACCTAATCACATCACCTTTTCCTTTTTCTTTTCTTTCTTTTCTCCCTTTCTTTCCCTTCATGCATTTTCCAATCCATCTTTTCTGCTCTCTTTCTTTTCCCTCTCACATACTTTCACTCTCACTGCTGAAAATAAGAAAAATGAACCACGTAGCAGAAGGATCAGTAGTAGCAGAAGCAGTAGTAGCGACAGTAGTAGTAGTAATAGTAGTAGTAATGGTAGTAGTAGTAGGAAGAGAAGAACGAGTAGTAGTTTTGCTTTTGTTGCTGTAGTAGTAGCAGTAGAAGTAGTAGGGGGGGGGAGGGGGGGCACACCACACACTCAGCTTACCAGGAGGGATATCCTCATGACGTCTGCGTCGCGTCACGGACACAACACGACTGCCACGCCCGACTCGAGGCTCCTCCTTATATACCCTCGGTGACCCCGGACTCCGCTAGGGCCCCGCCGCGAAAGTGCTCCAGAGTAAGGGGAAGGGGAGGAATGGGAGGAGGGTGCGGGGAGCAAAGGCAAGGGTCGGTCGGTCTCCAGGTAGCTACTGTGTGTGTATGTGTGTGTATGTGTGTGTGTGTGTGTGTGTGTGTGTGTGTGTGTGTGTGTGTGTGTAAGACTTCATTAGGTTATTTTAATTGTTATGGTAATGGTAGTAGTAGTAGTAGTAGTGGCAGTAGTCGTAGTAGTAGTAGTAGTAGAAGTGGCAGTAGTAGTAGTAGTAGTAGTAGTAGTAGATAACAGGTAGATAGATAGATAGATAGATAGAGATAGAGAGGTGCAACATAGCAACATCACACACACACACACACACACACACACACACACACACACACACACACACACACAAACAAACAAACAAACAAACAAACAGACAAACAAACAAGCAGCTCCTCATCCATTACTTAACCTCAGTCAATTGCATAATATATTTCTTTACATCACCAGAAATTAACAAACACACAAACAAACAAACCAAACATAACATAACATAAGACAGCATTACCGTGTGTGTGTGTGTGTGTGTGTGTGTGTGTGTGTGTGTGTGTCCTTCGTATATAGGCTGGGGAAAGGTGGAATATGGTGGGTGGGCGAGGCGGGGGCGGGAGGGGGGGGAGGCCTGAAGGTGGAATGGAGGGGGAATGATGACCTATCCACTAAAACCTATCCTTATCCACTTCCATTCATGTCCACTTCCACTCCCTCCCACTCCATCATCAACCTTCTCTATCCACTTCCACTGCGGACGTTGAACTACCCCTCCCCCCCCCCCCCTTTTTTTTTTACGTTCAGCCTATAGCGCCAGTAGGCCTTCTCATTCATCCTTTACTTTATATTTCCTTCCTCTTCCTTTCTTCTCCTTCCTATCGTCCTCTTCCATTCTTTCCTTCCTCCTCTATTCCTTTCTCCTTCCTTCCTTTCCTCTTCCATTCTTTCCTTCTTCCTTCCTCCTCCATTCCTTTCTCCTTCCTCTTCACTTTTTAATTTCTTCTTCCTTTCGTCCTTTTCCATTCTCTCCTTCCTTCCTCCTTCCTTCCTTCCCACTCCTTCACTCCTTCCTCCGTTGTTCCTTCCTACTTCCCTCTTTCCCACTTCTACCTTCCCTCCTTCCTCCTCCTTCCTCCTTCTTCCTCTCTCCTCCATTCCTTCCTTCCCTCATCTTCCTGCATCACCTCCTCTTTAACCTCGTCCCCATTTTTCCCTACTTTCTTTCTTTCCTCTTCCTCTTCATCTTCCTCCTCCTCAGTTTGAACTTTCCTGACCTTTCTGTGACCTTAGATGGCCTTATTTTTCTCCTCAAGGGCGTGATGAGTGTGTGAGTCTCGCCTAGTGACCCCTCTGACCTCTCTCTCTCTCTCTCTCTCTCTCTCTCTCTCTCTCTCTCTCGGCACTTCCTTTTATGAATTTAATGGACATTGACTTCGATTAGGATTACGAGGAGGAGGAGGAGGAGGAGGAGGACGAGGAGGAGGAGGAGAAGGATGATGATGATGATGATGATGATGATGATGATAATGTTGAAGAGGGGGAGGAGGAGGAGAAGGAGGAGTGGAGGTGGAGAAGAAGTAGTAGTAGTAGTAGAAGGAGGAGGAGGAGGAGGAGGAGGAGGAGGAGGAGGAGGAGGGGGCATTCACAGGTAAGAGAGGAAGGTGTTGTAAGCCTTCCTCAGGTGTGTTGTATAGGCCGTAACACCTGCCCCTTTGTGTGTGTGTGTGTGTGTGTGTGTGTGTGTGTGTGTGTGTGTGTGTGTGTGTGTGTGTAAGTAATTTTTCTCACGATCAAGTTTTGGAAAGTGAAACAAATTATGATAAATGATAAAAAATAGTACACACACACACACACACACACACACACACACACACACACACACACAATTATATATACGTAAGATTTCAACGCTGTATAAGTACAGATCCAACACACACACACACACACACACACACACACACACACACACACACACACACACACACACACACAAACTAGAATGCTTTTTTTTTTCTTACAATCGCTCCAGAAATAGTAAAAAACACTATTAACAAAAAAACAAAAAAACACGTTAATACATTGATTACTTTGTCTATTTGTTATTATCATCTATTATTATTTTCTCTTATCAGTTATTGTCATTTCTACGCATCATATGACCTGCCTAAGTCCATTTATTTATTTTTTATCGTCATTAGAGTAACCTTAACCTCTACTGTCACTGTTAATTAGGTGGTTCATATGTTATCAATTCTACGCCTGATGTGGTCTGACCTAATTTTGTTTTTGTTCATATTTAAGGAGGAAGGAGAGAAGGAGGTAAAAGGAAAAGGAGGGAGGGTTGTATGGAAGATGAAGGGAAGGAGGGAAAGATTATACAAGAAGCAGAGGGAAGGAAAAATGAAGGAAGATAAAGATATTGCAATGGGGGAGATGAAAGAAGGAGAGAGAAGGAAAGAATGGAGGTAAAGAAGTCATGATGGAGAGATGAGAGGAGGAGTGGAGGAAAGTAGAGGTGGAGGGAAAGAGGAATGAATGGAGGAGAGGAAGTCATGATGGAGAGATGAAAGGAGGAGTGGAGGAAAATTAGAGATAGAAGGATGGAGGGAAGGCAGATGAATGAGGGAGTGGAGAGAAGGAGTGGAGAGATGGAGAGAAAGGAGATGATGGAGGGGCAAGGTCAGCTGTTAAGGGGGGGAGGGGGAGGGGGAGGGGGAGAAGAGAAAGGAAGGAGGGAAGGAGGGAACGGAGATGATGAGAGTGATAGGAGAGAGAAATAGAAGAAGCGTGGACCTGAGTGACGGAGGAGGAGGAGGAGGAGGAGGAGGAGGAGGAGGAGGAAAGGTGAGAAGACAATGAAAAAAAGTGATGGAAAAGGTGACGACAAACGGAAGAATTGCGTGTGTGTGTGTGTGTGTGTGTGTGTGTGTGTGTGTGTGTGTGTGTGTGTGTGTGTGTGTGTGTGTGTGTGTGTGTGTGTGTGTGTTTGTGTGTGTGTGTGTGTGTGTGTGTGTGTGTGTGTGTGTGTGTGTGTGTGTGTGTGTGTGTGTGTGTGTGTGTGTGTGTGTGTTCGATTCCATTATTGCTATCCTCATCATTCTTTTTCTTCCATTTCTTCTTCTTCTACTTCTTCTTCTTCTTCGTCTCCATCTTCTTCTTCCTCTTCTTCTTCTTCTTCTTCTTCTTCTTCTTCTTTTTCTTCTTCGTCTCCCTCTTCTTCTTCTTCTTCGTCCCCCTCTTCTATTTCTTCTTCTAGCTCTTTACCTTTCATTTTCCTTCTTACTTAAACTCCTCTCTTACAACATTTCCTTCTCTCTGCTTAATGCATAGAACACCCACCAGAGAGCTTACAGTACCACCAACATAAATCTCTACGTAAAATTAATGACATGGTAGCAAAGTGGGTGGGGGGACAGAACCTTACAGCATCCTCTTCAGAGTTCCCGGGTAGGTAAATAACGTGTAGGAAAGCCAAGCCCCATAGCAAAGTTGGTGGCTGACGGAATCGTACCATGGCCTCAGAAGAAGTCCCGGGGTATATAACGTGTAGGAAAGCCAAGACCCATGAGACAGGAAAGTATACCATGGCCTCAGAAGAAGTCCCGGAGAGCCCAAGCCTGTATCGTAGCATCTCAAGGCTGTTCTAGTGTGGCGGCCGCATTTCTAGCATAGTTCTGCCGGGCACCGCTTCCTTTCCCCTTGAAGGATAAATAATGTGACAAAAAGTAAAGTCCAGAGTTAGATTTTAATTATAGGGTGAGGATATGTGTGTCTAGGATGATGTGGCGTGATTGGGAAAGGGTGTGGGGTGTGTGTGTGTGTGTGTGTTCATCTTTTTTCGCTACTTCTTCTTCTTCTTCTTTTTTCTTCTTCTTCTTCTTCTTTTTTCTTCTTCTTTCTTCTTCTTCTTCTTCTTTTTTCTTCTTCTTCTTCTTCTTCTTCTTCTTCTTAAAAAACGAAAGATTAAGGAGGGAGGAGAAGTAGGATAAGAAAGAACAGAGTAGGGAAAAGGAAGAAGGAAAGAAAAGAAGAGAAAAGAGGATGGGAGATAAAATAAGGTAGTGAGGAGAAAACGGGAATGGAGGGAGGTAAAAAAAAAAGATAAAGGAGAAGATAGAAAAGGCAGATAGAAAATTGAGAGGAGGAAGGAAAAGGAAGATAGGGAGAGAAAAAGAAGGAGGAAAAAAGGAGAACAAGGAAGAGATGAGGAAATGAGAAAGGAGGAAGGAAAAGTAGATTAGGGAGAGAAAGAAAGAAAGGAAAAAGGAAAAGGAAGATAGGGAGAGAAAAAAAGGAGAACAAGGAAGAGGATGTGGAAATGAGAAAGGAGGAAGGAAAAGCAGATTAGGGAGAAAGAAAGAAAGGAGGAAGGAAAAGTAGATTAGGGAGGGAAAGAAAGAAAGGAGGAAGGAAAAGTAGATTAGGGAGAGAAAGAAAGGAGAAAGGAAAAGGAAGATAGGCATAGAAAAAGAAGGAGGAAAAAAGGAGAACAAGGAAGAGAATGAGGAAATGAGAAAGGAAGAAGGAAAAGTAGATTAGGAAAAGAAAGAAAGGAGGAAGGAAAAGTAGATTAGGGAAAGAAAGAAAGAAAGGGGAAAGGAAAAGGAAAGAAAGACGAAGGGAAACAAAGAGTTGAGAGGAAGCAGGAAGAACACGGGTATGCAGAAAAGAGAAAGGAGGGAGGATAAGTGAGAGGGAGAGGGAGGGAGAGAGAGACAAAAGGGAGGAAAGGGAGGAAAGGGCGAGGGGTCGAAACACAATAGTTACGTAACATTTTTAAACCTTTTTTTCCCATCATCCTCAACCCTTTCCTTTTTTCCCAGGTAGACGCAGCGTAGGGAAAGTACTAGAGAGAGAGAGAGAGAGAGAGAGAGAGAGAGAGAGAGAGAGAGAGAGAGAGAGAGAGAGAGAGAGAGAGAGAGAGAGAGAGACAGAGAGAGAGAGAGAGAGAGAGAGAGAGAGAGAGAGAGAGAGAGAGAGAGAGAGAGAGAGAGAGAGAGAACAATACAAAAATAATAAGGGAAAAAAGGAAAAAAATAGAAAACGAAGGAAATAACTAAAGGAAAAATAGAGAAAATGCAAGAGAGAGAGAGAGAGAGAGAGCAATATCGTAAAAAAAAAGTTAATAAATTCCTAATAATCGCAGTTACACACACACACACACACACACACACACACACACACACACACACACAGTCACCGCCTCCGGCACCACTGACCCCCCATTCACCCGTATGTGTGTGTGTGTGTGTGTGTGTGGTTAGTGAGAGTGAAACGGAGAGGGCGCCGGAGGGATGGGACTCGGGAGGAGGAGGAAGAAGAGGAGGAGGAGGAGGAGGAGGAGGAGGAGGAGGAGGAGGAGGAGGAGGAGGAGGAGGAGGAGGAGGAAAAGGAGAGAGAGAGAGAGAGAGAGAGAAGATCTGCCTCTCTCTCTCTCTCTCTCTCTCTGGAATATTACTAGAGAGAGAGAGAGAGAGAGAGAGAGAGAGAGAGAGAGAGAGAGAGAGAGAGAGAGAGAGAGAGAGAGAGAGAGAGACCTTGGATTAATTTCTTTTTATTGACTTCTTGGATTCTGAGAAATGAAGCGTGCTATATCCGTGTGTGTGTGTGTGTGTGTGTGTGTGTGTGTGTGTGTGTGTGTGTGTG
>NC_066532.1:19147626-19185126 GCF_024679095.1 Eriocheir sinensis | reverse complement strand
ACCTCAAGTTAGTTCCGTAATATAGACATCCCAAATCTCAACCGTTCCCATCTTTATCCTCTGTCCCCTTCATTCTCAACCCCATCACTTCTAGAATGGCCAGAGTTAGATAGGAATCGTTGAAGGGCTAACACATACACATCCTAACCTAAAGGGGCTATTTCACTGGGCAAATTTTCCGTGGATCTTCAGTCAAACCACGGTGACCATGAGACAGGACGGCGCCACACACCTCCCGGCACATAGTCAGTTATCGCACCCTTCAGTGTCCGTACTGACAGACTCTCCTGTTAGTCACTGCTATAGTCATGAATACTTCCATTACAAAATACAAGTCCATTTCTTAAATTTCGCGCAAACTCAGATTGTAGTGTTTTTTGTCGTTGACGTCCGTGTATTTCCTTTCCGAGCAGAGCGTGAAACTTGGCAGCCCTTTCCAGGACAACGATGCACCGGGTTGTCTTCCCCACCTGTCAGGCTTTCTTTTTTCTGGCATGTCACCACCACATTCATGACAAGAGTCTTCACTGTAGTATCCAGAAGACTGTTTTGCACTGATGTTATCGGCTTCAGTTTGAGGAGGATATTGATGTGGGCGCTCGTTGATTGCATGTCCTTTTAAACTGACAGGCCAGGGGCACTCAGGTTAAAAGGGTAAACAAAGATAGGTTATGCAAACGGTAGGCTGAGGTCTCGGTAGGCAGGTGAGGTCAGTGGCGTAGACTACTAATACTGCGGCAAACCACACGCTAAAGTGGCGCCCTTAAACCTTTCACAACCCCGCCCCCTCTCGAACGGGCCCTTCCCTCCACACCGCGTTGCATACATAGATGGACCTCGCTCCTAGATTCAGTAACGATGGTGAGCCTAACTAGACTCTAGAGAACTAAAGTAATAGAGGCGATAATTTTGCATTTTTTCATAAACTTCTCAGTATTAGCCAACGCTCTAAAGATAGTTACAAATACTCTAACAACAGAAATTCCAACTTTTCCTTCAGTGTTTCCCTCCCGCCCCCTTGAAAATTACTAACACCCCCCCCCTAGGATGCGCCCCCCTCCTAGGATGTGATACCCCCTGAGAATTACTTATGCCCCCCCTGGAAATTACTAACACCCCCCCCCCCTTAGGATGCGCCCTCCTCCTAGGATGTGATACCCCCTGAGAATTACTTATGCCCCCCCTGGAAATTACTAACCCCCCCCCTAGGATTCGCCCCCCTCCTAGGATGTGATACCCCCTGAGAATTACTTATACCCCCCCCTGGAAATTACTAACGCCCCCCCTCCCCTAGGATGCGCCTCCCTCCTAGGATGTGATACCCCCTGAGAATTACTTATGCCCCCCCTGGAAATTTATACCGCCCCCCCCCTAGGATGCGCCCCCCTCCTAGGATGTGATACCCCTGAGAATTACTTATGCCCCCTGAAATTACTAACGCCCCCTAGTGTACATGCCCCCAATTTTAGAATATCTACTTCAGATATACGCACTTATAACCTAGTGTCCCCTAAATATGGCTTACTCTGGGGCTGATAATCACACTCGTAACCTATTTTTCTCTAACAGTACGCCTTTCGTCTCCAAACCCTCAAGGAGTATAGGAACCCCCTGATAAGAACCTCTGCCCTATAAGGAAAGGAGGTTAGTCAGTCACCTGGTACACTCTCATTTGCAGGAGAGTGAAAAAGTGGACGAAGTGTTGATTTTTGTTGGGTCCACGCTGCCCGCCCTGTCTTGTTCAACGCCATCTAGTGTTTGTCAAGTGCCGTGTGTGCTTGTGGGTTTATATTTGGATATGATGAACAGAAGGGAAATTGTGGGTTTATAGATGGAAATGATGAGCAGAAGGAAAATTTTGTTGGGTCCACGCTGCCCGCCCTGTCTTGTTCAACGCCATCTAGTGTTTGTCAGGTGCCGTGTGTGCTTGTGGATATATATATGGAAACGATGAACAGAAGGAAAATTGTGGGTTTATAGATGGAAATGATGAGCAGAAGGAAAATTGTTGTGGGTTTAAAAATATAAATGACGAACAGAAGGAAAATTGTTGTGGTTTTATGGATGGAAATAAAGAAACGAAGGAAAATAAGGAAAACCTCCTTCCACAATTTCTCACCTGCCATAACAGAGGCGCAAAGCAAAGGAAGGATATCAATGTTGGTTCTTTACCTGTTACTAAAAAAAAAAAAATGAAAGTAGTAAATTAATGAAACAGACGGATATCTTACCGCAGAATCCAACCTTCTACAATTCCTTAACTACCATAACAGACACATTAATTAAGGCAAGGATATAACTGTTTCTTTACCTGTCTCACCTGATGTTAAAGAAAGTGAAAGTAGGAAATTAATGAAACAGACGGATATCTTACTTCAAAATCCAACCTTCCTTCGACCATATCTAGACAGGAAAAGGAAAGGAAAGGAAGGATGGGAAGGAAGAAGAAGACGAAGAAGAGATGAAGAACTAACTAAACAGGAAAGGAAAGAAAGGAAAGAATGGGAAGGAAGAAGACGAATAGGAGATAGGAAGAAAAAGAGTAGACAGGAAAAGGAAAGGAATGGAATGATGAGAAGGAAGAAGACGAAGAACATATGAGATGAAAAACAAACTAAAAAGGAAAGGAAAGAATGGAAGGAAGAAGACGAAGAAGAGATAGGAAGAAAAAGAGTAGACAGAAGGGGAAGGGAAGGAAAGAGATGAGAAGGAATGAGATGAGTAATGAATTGCCTCTTTACCTGTCTCACCTGATATGAAAGAAAGTGAAAGTCGTGGATTAATGGAATGGGTAAATCTTTTTCTTTTTAGTGGGTAACTGAAGAGGAAAGAAGAAAGGAAGAAAAGGAGAGAGAGGAGAACGGGTTGAAATCGAAAGTCCTGTTTAATCTTCTCTCTCTCCTCCTCCTCCTCCTCCTTCTCCTCCTCCTCCTCCTCCTCCTCCTCCTCCTCCACAGCAACAGGAAGAAAAACTTGTTAAAGAAAACGACGGCGGTTGATTTTTTATATTTTTTTGGGTGATTAACCAAATAGCTCCTTCTCCTCCTCCTCCTCCTTCTTCTCCTCGTGTTTTTTTTTTCCTGTTCCTCCTCTTTTTCATATTCGTTTTTCATTTTTTGTCTTCCTTTATTCATTATCTTTATGTTGTTGTTGTTGTTGTTGTTGTTGTTGTTGTTGTTGTTGTTGTTGTTCTTCTTCTTCTTCTTCTTCTTCTTCTTCTTCTTCTTCTTCTTGTTTCCTTCTCATCATCGTCCTCTTCCTTCTCTTCCTCCTCCTCCTCCTTCTCCTCCTCCTCCTCCTCCTCCTCCTCCTCCTCCTCCTCATTCATATCTTTTCACTCTCTCTTTGGCAGCTTATTATGAGAGAGAGAGAGAGAGAGAGAGAGAGAGAGAGAGAGAGAGAGAGAGAGAGAGAGAGAGAGAGAGAGAGAGAGAGAGAGAGAGAGAGAATGCCATGTCCCTTTCGTTACCAAAGCTAGAAACCTCCCTCCTCCTCCTCCTCCTCCTCCTCCTCCTCCTCCTAGCTACCCAATCTAGTACAAAGTAGGTCAGCCAGCATCCAGCCAGTCAGCCAGTCAGCCATCCACATTCTCCCAATCCACACTCCACCCATTCCTTTCTCCCGCCCATCCCAATTCTTCCCTTCCCTTCATTTTCCCATCACATTCCCTCTTCGTCCCTTCCTATTATTCGTCTCTCTTTCCTCTCTTTTCATCCCTTAGGTTTCTTGGTATAAATAGAGAAGATGGCGCCACTATAAACACTTGCCTGCGCCATGATGTGCTGGGGCCGACTACCATATAAGCCCCTCAAGAAAAGCCTACCGGTGCTATAGGCGTACACGTAAAAAAAAAAAAAATAATAATAATAATAAAAACAATGGTGATATGAATGAATGAATGAAAACAAACACACAGAAAAAAATTAAGGAATGGAAAATGAAGAAAAAAATAAGGATCGGAAGCAGTGTAGTGTGTGTGTGTGTGTGTGTGTGTGTGTGTGTGTGTGTGTGTGTGTGTGTGTGTGTGTGTGTGTGTGAATGAATGAAAACAAACACACTTAGAAAAAAATTAAGGAATGGAAAATTAAGGAAAAATAAGGATCGGAAGCAGTGTGTGTGTGTGTGTGTGTGTGTGTGTGTGTGTGTGTGTGTGTGTGTGTGTGTGTGTGTGTGTGTGTATATAGGTCACCTGCCCACTACCATCGCTATCAGCACCCAAGTCTCATAGCTATACACTTTTTTTTTGTTTACTTGCATATTTCTAAGTAGCCAAACAGTCAACCAGCCAGCCATTTAGTCAACTAGTTAGTCGGTTAGTCAGCCAATCAGTCAGTCAGTTAGTAGGTAATTAGTCAGTCATATTATCCATAGGAGAAGGAGAATAGTTAAGGATTGATGAAGGCCATAACTATCATTGTATTAACCATAAGAGAATTAACTAAAATTATAATGAAAGAAAACTATGCCTGGTATTATAAGACTTCCTGTTGCTGTTGAGGAGGAGGAGAGGAGGAGGAGAAGGAGGAGGAGGAGGAGGAGGGAGAAAAGATTAAACAGGACTTTCGATTTCAACCTGTTCTCCTCTTTTCTCTCTCTCTCTCCTTTTCTTCCTTTCTTCCTTCCTCTTCGGTTATCCACTAAAAAGAAGAAAAAAATTACCTATTCCATTAATCCACGACTTTCGCTTTGGCTTCTCATATCAACTATTGCTAAAGGTCAAAGAAAGGATCAGTCGGGTTCTAATGAGTGTTTCTTTAGGCTCATGGTACTGAGGAAGGGTCAAACTACCGCCAGGGCCATACAACTGCTCCTGGAAATACCCTCAACTCATACACTCATATCAACTATTGCTAAAGGTCAAAGAAAGGATCAGTCGGGTTCTAATGAGTGTTTCTTTAGACTCATGGTACAGAGGAAGGGTCAAACTACCACCGGGGTCATACAACTGCTCCTGGAAATGCCCTCAACTCATACTCTCAGATCAACTATTTCTAAAGGTCAAAGAAAGGATCAATCGGGTTCTAATGAGTGTTTCTTTAGGCTCATGGTACAGAGGAAGGGTCAAACTACCACCAAGACCATAAAACTACCTCTGGAAATGCCCTCAACTACTACTAAAGCCTTGTCAAATATGTGAACTTGGGCGACGAAATGTTTTAAAATTCGACCCTTTATTATCGATAAGAGAAGAAGTTAAGGAAATTGACTATTATTGTATTTTTGCCCCGTTCATTTATACTCCTATTATATTCCTCTTGTCTTTCCTTCCTTCTTCTGCCACGCTGTTGTAAATCTTAACTGATCTTATTGCATATCTATCATTTATTCTTCAGCTGTATTTTTTTATTTATATTTTATTAATTTATCCTACAAATGTTCTCTTCTTTTCTGTTTTAAGTGTCTCCTTAATATACACTTTTTATTGTAGTGATTTTAAGTACGTCTGAAACTGTGATTTGGTTATGGTTAGTTGTGTGTGAGAGAGAGAGAGATAGAGAGCATCCCCTTCACCTAATACCCACACTAAACATCTCTCTCTTTCTCTCTTTCTCTCTCTCTCTCTCTCTCTCTCTCTCCTCCTATGGATCAACAGGTCTTCCTCTCTCTCCTGCATCTCTCTTTCACTTATGTAGACCTCCTCCTCCTCCTCCTCTCTCTCTCTCTTTTTCTCTCTCTCTCTCTCTCTCCTCCTCCTGTTCCTGACCTCCTCCTCCTCCTCTTCCTCCTCCTCGTCCTCCTCCTCCTCGTCCTCCTCCTTTTTTTTCACTATCGCTCGTCCACTTCCTCCTCCTTTCCCTATTGCAGTCTGACCACTTTCCGCTCCTCCTCCTCCTCCTCCTCCTCCTCCTCCTCCTCCTCCTCAGAAGTAGAATATTAGTAGTGTCGAGAATTTTGTAACTTTTCAATTTATAACTTTTTTCAATTAGTGACGTTTTTTTCATGTTTTTTTCAGATTTTTTTTAATGTATTTCACGTGTGTGTGTGTGTGTGTGTGTGTGTGTGTGTGTGTGTGTGTGTGTGTGTGTGACAGACAGACAGGCAAACGGAGATGAACAAACCAACTTTTTTTATTATCATCTCCTTCGCATCATCTCCCTCCCTTCTTCTTGCCTAAAGTACAACACACACACACACACACACACACACACACACACACACACACGTACACACACACACACACACACCTCACCTAACAGCACATGAAGGTAAAGCAGACAAAAAATAAATATAGCAAAAAATAGGAGCAAAAACTGATCGTAAAAGAGTCCGGGAAAGGTTTGAAAGGTGCATCTTCCTTCCTCCCTTCCTTCCTTCCTACATTCCCGCCTTCCTTCATTCCTTCCTTCCTTCCTTTCCTCCTTCCCTTATTCATTCATTCCTTCCTTCTTCCTACATTCCTTCCTTCCTTCCTTCCTTCCTACATTCCTGCCTTCCTTCATTCCTTCCTTCATCCCTTTCTTCCTTCCCTTATTCATTCCTTCCTTCCTTCTTCCTACATTCCTTCCTTCCTTCCTTCCTTCCTTCCTTCATTCCTGCCTTCCTTCATTCATTCATTCATCCCTTCCTTCCTTCCCTTATTCCTTCCTTCCTTCCTTCCTACATTCCTTCCTTCCTTCCTTCCTTCCTTCCTTCCCTTATTCATTCATTCATTCCTTCTTCCTACATTCCTTCACTCCTTCTTTCCTTCCTTTCTTTCTTCCTTCTTCCTTCCTTCCTTCCTTCCTTCCTGTTAGCAAAGTTTTATATAGATCACTAAATGTGTTGTTAAATAGCTGTGGTTTTATCTTTTTATATTTTCTTGCCTTGGTGACTGATGAACTACTCGACTAACTCGTTTATTTGCTTAATTAATGAACAACAGTAATCATGAATGTATGTAACAGCTGGAGCATGGATGGCTGGAGCATGGATGGCTGGAGCATGGATGGCTGGAGCATGGATGGCTGGAGCATGTATGGCTGGAGCATGGATGGCTGGAGCATGTATGGCTGGAGCATGGATGGCTGGAGCATGTATGGCTGGAGCATGGATGGCTGGAGCATGGATGGCTGGAGCATGTATGGCTGGAGCATGGATGGCTGGAGCATGTATGGCTGGAGCATGGATGGCTGGAGCATGGATGGCTGGAGCATGTATGGCTGGAGCATGGCTGGCTGGAGCATGGATGGCTGGAGCATGGATGGCTGGAGCATGGATGGCTGGAGCATGGATGGCTGGAGCATGGATGTAGCAGCTGCCTTTTGGCCCAGTTTTTCTTTTTCTTCATCTTCATTATCATTATCACCGTTATCTTCGTCTTGTCTTATTTATTTTCTTCCTCTGATTCTTCTTTGTCTTTATTTCTTTCTTCTTCTTTTTCTTCTTTTATTTCTCCTTTCTCCTCTTCTTGATATTCTTTTCTCCTTAGCCTTTGTTTCTTTTTCAAGTCATTTCCCTTAACAATACTCAGATTAAGTATTATGGCTACATTTCCTTCCTTCCTTCAGAAAAAAAAAAAAATATATATATATATATATATATATATATATATATATATATATATATTATATATATATATATATATATATATATATATATATATATATATATATATATATATATATATATATATATATATATATATATACTCCCCCTCACCACGACTGTTCCTACCGGAGTGTTCTGGCTGTACATTTCCTGTTCTCTTCCTTCCGACTTTCTCCTCGTCATTGTGACATCAGTCTTGGGCTTGGGTGCGCGGCGGCCTCATATACCTGCCTGTTCTTGTTTCCCCGACCTTGACTGGTGAGGATTTGTTGGAGTTTGAGATGAGTTTTAAAGCTCTTCTCTTTTCCTAATGCATGAACCTTTTTTTCTTTTCATAAACTTATTAATACTGTGTAATATTCATTCCATTATTCTTTTGTATTTTCCCCAAAATTTCCTGCTTGTAACAAACATCCGTCCAGCATCTTCAGCAGAGCACACGCAAATGATAAGCTGTCATGAAATCAATCTACCAATAGGGACATACATCGGGGGGCGCGTTGCCTCGCCCACCTTACCATACTAAGCCCGAGGGTTCCTGCGGACAAGTGTCCATTGAAGTCCCTTTCCTGTCCTAAGCACCTCACGGCAGGATCTGTGGATTTACTTTACTTACGAGCTCAGTGGGCGTCCCCTTGGCCTCCTCCACTCGGGGTTGTACAGACACCCCGATGAGCAGGGTCGGCTTCTGGTTAGCGTGCCAGGTGCTCGTATAGGAGTTGGTGTTGACGGACTGTGCAGGTAATAGGTTTCGAATCAGCCTCACGGAGTAGTCGCCGGTTTGACAGTCATTCTTGCGATATTCCATGATTATGATAAGACACTTATTGCCAAAGGCATTAATCCGCCTCTTCAAGGCACAGTTTGGTGTCCATGTCTCACAGCCACGGAGTTGACAGGGAGCACAAGGGACTTGAAGATCCGGATCTCTGTCTTTGTATACAAGTATTGACAACGCCATAAACTCGTGCTGAGCGAGTCTTCAACACCGTGGGCCGAGCCAGTTCACCGCAAGGGTTCGTGACGAGACCCACCGTTGTTCTGCATAACGCTATCATTGGTGGCGTAGTGCAGAACATTTTCACATTGCGGAATTTTTCGAGATCTCAATATCCTCGCCACACGCATGAACAGACTTTACCGTTTCCTCTGGCAAGCCTCCAAACACCTGTACCATAGCTTTGGCCCGGAGACCTGGAGTCCCATGAAGTCCCATGTCATGAAAGCGATCAAATAAAATATGTCACGACTCAAACAGCGCCTCTGAGGACGATCGAAGGACGCGTGCGGCACAGAGACAGATCAGCAAACGAACACGTGCCCAGAGACATTATAAGGGGGAGATAAACTTGGCAGGAAATAAAGTTAACTCCGGCAGCCATTCCAGACCTAACCGCCGCTCGCCAAAGGGCACGCAAAGGACACGCAACAAGGAAAGGACGCAAAGGACACAGAGCAAGATCAGGAAAGGAAGCAAGCAAAGGACACGTAACAGCAGGGGAGGACACCCACAGGACACATCTCAAGATCAGTAAAGGAAACAAGCAAAGAACACATAAGGAAAACGACATTCTTCGGACATAACAACAGGAAAAGGACACACAACATCAGGAAAGCGAGCAAGCAAAAGAACACATAAGAAGACTAGGAAAACGACATTCTTCGGACGCATGACAACGGGAAAAGGACATTCAAAAGGACATAACACGAGCAGGGAAGGAAGCACAGGAAGCAAGGCCGGCGTGTCGTGTGGTCAGAGGCATGCGCCCAAGGAGGAGAAAAGCACCTCAGAAAAAGTTGAAAGTCTGGGCGCCGAGGAAAGTTCAAGTACGTCTCCTGGGCGTGTCTCCAAGGCGGACGGGGGTGCATGTGGTTGAGTGCTGTACTGGTAGCCTGCGTGAAGCTCCGGGCAGGCAAGCATGCCGATTTCCATCGATAATCTACCACACAAGCACACGAAAGAACAGCTTGTATAACAAACAGTATAGTCTGATCATACTCAAACGATTTATAGCCTTTCATACACCCATATTTCACCTCATTCAGGCACATATAAAGTGACATTCGACTCTGCAAGTGTCTCTACATAAGGAATTTTGATGTGTTGCATGTAAATAACATGGGTAGCCTAATATTCAAAATGGCCTAGCATCGCATTCAACAGTTATTATTTACTATTTTATGTTATTTGGATTACTAATCGTTACTTATATGCAGTAAATTATTAAGATACCTTTATTTTCACCTGCAGAGCCAGATGTCTTTTAATATACCTGAAATGAGCTATCAATCAATTAATTTGAAAAACCACAGATCGTTCGAGCATGATGTGACTGTGTTATTTGATACAAGCTTGTCTTTTCCTGTGCTTGGGTGTTAAATTATCGATGCAAACGACTCAGTTGTTTATTGTATACATAAACATCCAAATATATTATTGAAAAATAAGCTTGAATGTCTATCACAGCAGTTGATTTTCACGTATTCACGAACTAGAAATGTGCAGGTGCCACAGCCATCAAAATTCCCGCTTTGTTGGTGGACAGATGGAATGAAACAGACTATAGGCGCCCTAACCACTAGACCACGAAGGGAAAGGGAAACAGTATTATTATTGGTTTATGCTGGGAACTCCTGGGCGGGGTCTGTTTGCCAAGTTAGTTTGAACAGAAGAAACGGAAAAGAGGAAAAAGAAAGAGAAAAAGAGGATGGAGTTAAGAAAGAGGAAAGGAGAGAAGCGAAGGAAAAGGAAAAAGGGAAGTGAGGAGAAGTAGGGAAGAGAAGGAGGGGGAGGGGCAGGAAATCAGAGAGGAAAACTGGAAAAGAAGGAAAAGCAAAGAAGGGGAAGGAAAGAAAAGGAGAGATAAGAAAGGAAAGGAGGGAAGACAAATGTTAAAATGAGATAGACAGCACTCCTCCTCCTTCTCCTCCTCCTCCTCCTCCTCCACCTCCTATTATATCTACTCCCACTACTACTACTACTACTACCACTGTATCTACTCCCACTACGTACTACTACTACTACTACTACTACTACTACTACCACTACTACTACTACTACTATTACCACAGTTATTAGTATGTATAAGTGTGTGTGACCCGTAGTGTTCTTCCATAATGCATAACAATAATAAATAGGTTAATAGATATGCAATTAAAAGAAAAACAGCAACAGCCACACCCATGCTCTCTCGTGTGTGTGTGTGTGTGTGTGTGTGTGTGTGTGTGTGTGTGTGTGTGTGTGTGTGTGTGGTTAAAAGTGGAGGAAAGGATGATTCAGAATATAAAAAAAAATGGATATAGATTTTGCAAGAGAAATAAAGTAGACGACGAGTGAGGAGAAAAAGAAAAAAATGAAAAATATCAGGAAAAGTTGAAGGAAAATGAAGTAGACGAAGAAGAGGAAAAGTAATGATAATAATAAGAAGAAAAAGATGAAATAGAAAAAGGAATAAAAAGAACAACAGTGAGACTTATATGAACTGAGAGAGAGAGAGAGAGAGAGAGAGAGAGAGAGAGAGAGAGAGAGGCATGGTACACAAAGGAAATACTTGAAGATGACAAAAGGGAGGTAATGGAATGAGAAGAAGAGGAGGAGGAGGAGGAGGAGAAGGAGGACGCGGAGGTAAAAAAAATACAGATAAAACTTACAAAAGAATGGAAAGAGAAAGAATAAGAGGAGGAGGAGCTGGAAGATAAGTTAGAGGAGGAGGAAGCAGAGGCTGAACAAGAGGAGGAGGAGGAGGAGGAGAGGAAGAAATAAATACTGTACGACTGAATGGAGGGAGGAGGAGGAGGAGAAGGAGATAAGGGAGGAGAAGAGGAGGAAGAAACGGTCGTAAATAGCAATAGAGAATGGATGGAGGAAAGGGAGGGAATGAGAGAGAGAGAGAGAGAGAGAGAGAGAGAGAGAGAGAGAGAGATGTAGATCCCATAATAGGAATAACAAAAGAAAAAGAAGAAGAAAGAAGCAAAGAATAATAAGAAGAGGGAGAGATAGACGAAAGAGGAAAGAAAAGGAAGTGTTGAGAAGGAAAGGGAAGGAAAGGGAGGAAACGGGAAAGACTGAAGGAGAAGGAAAAGGAGGGAAGGGAGGGAGAGGAAAAAATGAGAAAGAGATGGAAATGAGAAGGAACAGAATGGAAGGGAAGGGAAGAGAATAGAGGAGAAGGGAGGGAAAGGAAAGGAAAGTGAAAGGAAGGCAATGAAAGGGAAGCGGAGGGAAGGGAAGGGAGGATAATTGGAGGGAAGGGAAGGAAAGGAAAAGAAAGGGAGGGAAGGGAAGAAAATGAAAGGGAAGGAGAGGGAAGGGAAGGGGAGGGAAGGGAAGGAGAGGGAAGGGAAGGAAGGAAGCAAGGAAGGAAGGAAAGGGAGGATAATTGGAGGGAAGGGAAGGAACGGGAAAGAAAGGGAGGGAAGGGAAGAAAATGAAAGGGGAGGGAAGGGAAGGAAGGAAGCAAGGAAGGAAGGAAGGAAGGAAGGAAGGGAAGGGAGGAGAATTGGAGGGAAGGGAAGGAAAGGGAAAGAAAAGGAAGGAAGGGAAGAAAAGGGATGGGAAAGGAAAGGGAAGGGAAGGGAGGAGGAGGGAATGGAAGGGAAGAGAAGGGAGGAGGAGGGAAGGGAAGAGAAGGGAGGAGCAGGAAAGGTAAGGGAAGGGAGGAGGAGGGAAGGGAAGGGAAGGGAAAGGAAGATAAGAAAAGAGAAGGGAAAGGAAATGGAAAACAAATAAAATGAAGGGAAGGGAAGGGAAAGGAATTCAGAGCAGGGAAGAACAATTTAAAAGTGATCGGAAGGGAAGGGAAGGGAAGGGAAAGGAAGGGAAGGGATGGGAAGGGAAGGGAGGCGAGAGTAGCAGTTTTAGACCAACTCCGAATAAGGGCGGGGAAGATTTACTCTCTCTCTCTCTCTCTCTCTCTCTCTCTCTCTCTCTCTCTCAGTGTCACTTTTCTTAGGCAGTTAACGAAAAAAAGTGGAACAGCCATTCATTAAAAGAGAGAGAGAGAGACATTGCCATTGAGAATTTCTGGAATAACTGTATCTCTCTCTCTCTCTCTCTCGTTAAGTATAAGAATCATACTCTCTGGAATGCGGTTCTTGTCTGTCTGTCTCTTTGTATGTCTGTATGTCTGTTTATTTATCTGCCTGTGTGTGTGTGTGTGTGTGTGTGTGTGTGTGTGTGTGTGTGATGGTGATAATGGGGATAGTAATGGAGATGGAAGAACTTGTGGTCATGGTGGTGGTGGTGATGATCGTGGTGGTGATAATGGTGGTGGTGATGAAAGAGGTCGGTGATATGATTGTGGTGGTGGTGGTGGTGATGGTGGTGGTGTTGGAAGAGATGGTACATGTGGTCAGGAAGGGCGGTGATAGTGGTGATGGTGGTGATGGTGTGGTGATAGTGATGATGGTGGTGTTGTTGTTGTGGTGGTGGTGGTGATGGTGGTGGTGGTGGTGGTGGTGATAGCGATGACGGTGTTGTTGTTGTTGTTGTGGTGTTGGTGGTGTTGGTGTTGGTGATAGTGATGACGGTTGTGGTGGTGGTGGTGATGGTGGTGGTGGTGGTGATAGTGATGGTGGTGGTGGTGGTGATGGTGTTGGTGATAGTGATGATGGTGGAGGTGGTGGTGGTGGTGGTGGTGGTGATGGTGGTGATGGTGGTGGTGGCACAGAAAGGTAAAATCCAGGTAACCTCTTCTTGTTAATTAAAGGTGCCTCCCAGGTGGTCCGGTCACATGTTGTTGTTGTTGTTGATCGTCTTCTTTTTCTTCCCTTTTCCTTCTTACGCCGTTTCTTCTTCTTCTTTATCTTCTTGTTTTGTTCCTTTTCCTCATCATCTTCATCTTCTCCTTCATCTTCTTTTTTCTTCTTCTTCTTCTTCTTCTTCTCCCTTGTGTTTCCTCTGAAGAATAAAAACAAGCAAATCGAACAAGAAAAGAAATAAAATAAACGCAAAAAAATGAATTAAAAAAAGGAACAGAGACAAAAATGCTTAAAACTACAGTATAAAGAAATATTTTAAAAGGAAGGAAAAAAAAAGAATATAACAAAGAAGAAGCATCACAACACACACACACACACACACACACACACACACACACACACACACACACACGCACACACACATATAAGGACCCCAACGCCCACGAGAAATAGGTCTTTACAGCAGCAGCCAAGGACAGCCACTCCCTCCTCCTCCTCCTCCTCCTCCTCCTCCTCCTCCTCCTCCTTCTCCTCCTCCTCCTCCTCTGACCTGCTGCCTCCTGAATCCTTTTTATCTCTTCTTTCCCACAACATAATCTTCATCTCTCTCTCTCTCTCTCTCTCTCTCTCTCTCTCTCTCTCTCTCTCTCTCTCTCTCTCTCTCTCTCTCTCTCTCTCTCTCTCCAGCATCCTTTTCATCTTTTCTCCCATCATCTTCTTCATCTCCTTTCCTACAAGCATCCTTTTTCATCTCATCCTTCCTCAGCATCTTTCTTTTCATCTCCTCCTCCTCCTCCTCCTCCTAATCATCTCATTTATCAGCATCCTTTCAATCTCTCATTTCCCAAACATCTCTTTATCTCTCTCTTCTCCCTGGTATCCTTTTTATCTCTTCCTCTTATCCTCCCCATTTACTTCCTCTCTTCTTCCTCTTCTGTAAGGATGAAGAAGTAGGGAAAAATAGAAGGAAGAGGAGATGAAGAGGAGGAGGAGGAGGAGGAGGAGGAAGTATCATCAGTATAGGGAGGAGACTTGTTAGTTAGCATGTTCCTCCTCCTCACCTTCTCCTCCTCCTCCTCTTCTTTTTCTTCCCCCTCTTCTTCCTCCTCCTCCTCCTCCACCTTCCCCTTCGGCTAGTGTTATTATTTTCTCTCTCTCTCTCTCTCTCTCTCTCTCTCTCTCTCTCTCTCTCTCTCTCTCTCTCTCTCTCTCTCTCTCTCTCTCTCTCTCTCCCTTGTTCCTTCTTCTCCTTGTTTCACCATAATTGTTGTTTATCCCCGAAACGTGACTCCTCGTTGTTGTTGTTGTTGTTGTTGTTTCTGCTTCCTGTCTCACGCTTTTTTTATCCGGTTTGCCTTGCGAGTGTTTTTTTTTCTATTTTCTTTTTGTGGTTGTTTTTTTCTTTTGTATTTCACTTCATTTTCCTTTGTTCTTTTTTTTTAATCTTGTGTTCATTGATGTTTTGTTCGTTCTGCTTCGAGATTTTGCTATTTTGCTTTTTCTCATCATCATCATCTTCATCTTCTCCCTCACCATCTTCTTCTTCTTCTTCTTTTTCTACTTTTTCTTCTTTTTCTTCTTTTTCTTCTTCTTCTTCTTCTCCTCCTTCATTTTCTTCCTCTTCTTTTCTTCTTCTTCTTCATCATCTTTTTCTTCTTCTTCTTCTCCTCCTTCATCTTCTTCGTCTTCTTCTTCTTCTCCTTTGTGTGTTTCCTCTTAAGAATAAAAACAAACTTCTGTGTCATCTCCTTTCTCTACTTTTATTTTCCTTTATTCTCTTTCTTTCTTTCATTTTCTTTAGATTTATTTCCTTCTTTTCCATTCCTTTTTTTCTTTCTTTCTTTTCCCCTTTCTTTCTCTCTAGACTTTGATTCATGTTTGATCCTGTTTATTACTTTCGTCCTTAATTTATCTCTATTTTTTTCATCTCTTTTTTTACATCTTTATTTCTAACATAATTTTCCGTTCTCCTTCTCCTCCTCCTCCTCCTCCTCCTCCCACTTACGTCTATATACTTTTGGACATTTAAGCACCACAAAAACTCATATACAGACAAACCTATTAATATTTTTTTCTTCTTCCTCCAGCAGAATATGGAAAGGAGATTCGAAGGGCACTCTTTAGGATCTCCTGTGGGGGCGTGCGGGGGCGTGTGTGTGCGTGTGTGCGTGTCTTCTTCTTCCCTTCTACAGGTAAGATTAGAATGTTAAGGTGTTTTGTTGGTATACCTGTGTGTGTGTGTGTGTGTGTGTGTGTGTGTGTGTGTGTGTGTGTGAGGTTTTGTTTATGTATATGGTGATGATGATGATGGTGATGATGATGATGATGATTTGTAGGAGATGGAGGAGGAGGAGTTGATGGAGGAGATTGAGGTAGAGGTGGAGGAGGTGAAGGTAGAGGAGAAAAAAAATAATAAGAGGAGGAAGAACTAGAAAATAAGCATAACAAGGAAGATAAGAGGAGGAGAAGGAGGAAGAGCATGAGGAGGAGGAGGAGGAGGAGGAGGAGGAGGAGGAGGAAGAGGAGGAAAGAAGAGGAGGAGGAAAGAAGATAAAAAAATGAACAAAAACAAGAAGAAAAGGGTAGATTATGAAGCAAGAAAACAAGAAAAATGAAAGAAAAAAGAAGGAAAAGAAGAGGAGAAAGAAGAGGAGGAGGAGAAAAGAAGATAAAAAAAATGAACAAGAACAAGAAGAAAGAGAGAGATTATTAAGAAAGAAAACAAAGAAAAAGAAAAAAAAAGAAGGAAAAGAAGAGGGCACAGAAGATGGGCATAAACGGAAGCGAGGGTGTGGTGGCTATACTATTTTTCCTCCCATCTTTTTTTTTATTTTACTTCTTTTTCTCTTCTCTTTATTTACGGATGCGCTGTCGAAGCTTGTGTTTGAGAAGTAGGCGTGTGTGTGTGTGTGTGTGTGTGTGTGTGTGTGTGTATGTGTGTGTAGGAAGAAGTCAGGAAGAAGAGACGAAGAGAAGGATGAGGAGGAGGAGAAGGAAATAATATATGTAGGGAGGAGACTTGTTAGTTAGCCTGTTCATCCTCCTCCTCCTTCTCCTCCTCCACCTCTTTCTCCTCCTCCTCCTGCACCATCTTCTCCTTATACACACCTAAAATTCAAGGAAAACACGTATCCACACATTGCTGAACTCTTTCCTATATACCCATGATTCCTCTTTCTTCTGTGCGTGAATTAATAGCTTGTTAATTAGAAAGAATCCCTCATCTCTTGTATCCGTGTAAACTAACCTCTGACACATTCACAAACAATTAAACTCATTTCTACATTTTCTATGGTCGCTTTGTCGTCCATTTTTGTACAGTAAAGGAAGCAGTGCAAAGGTGAAAATAAATAAATAGAAAAAGCTCGCTACAAATAAATATAAATCAATTCTCGCTGATTACATGATAAAATACATGAACTAAATACGTAAATTATTAGCTTGGTGAGCAAAGAAGACTACTCAGTTCTTGGTTATACGTAAACAAAAGGGAGATACGTTTTTAGTGTGCTTGTTTTCGTGACCCATCCACAAACTACTGCACTCCTAACACTGCCTCTAGTCCACAAACTACTGCACTCTCAACACAGCCATTTGCTTTGTTCATGATGCCCCTCCCTCCCCGGAGCCCCACCTCATTTGAGAGTTTCGCTAGTCCATGTTGATAGTGGTCATCAGTAAAAAAATGTGGTTAGTCTTAGGCAACACGGTGATGACTTGCAACTGTCAGCTTGTAGCGACGGGCAGGACTTGAATCCGGGTCCTCTAGGACACCGCGCCCGCATCCTGACCACTCAGCCAGCCCCTCCCCAATACGGTTACTCTGTCATTCAAACACGTGAAGCAATGGCTCGGTAAACGAAGGAGACTACTCAGTATTAGGTTATGTTTAAACTTTAACCTCTGACACATATCCACAAACATTATACCTTAACCTTGAACACTTGATACCACTTCTTGTCACTTTTTCATCCGTCTACATAAATGAATAGCTTGGTAAAGGAACAAGACCATTCAGCTCTCGGGTCTGTGTGTTCTAACCAAGCCACATAAACCAACACAAAGGGCGTGGCGGCAGGACAAGTGTATAGGTATTGGTGTCCGCGGCGCCGGCTTACCTATTCCAGGGGCGGGAAGACACTCGTGGGGCGTGGCGCTGGCCTGCCCGCCCTCACTGGTGCAAAGGTCACGCTGCCTGCCGTCCTTCAGGGGGAGAGAGAGAGAGAGAGAGAGAGAGAGAGAGAGAGAGAGAGAGAGAGAAAAGTGTGACACTGGTGGCAGCGGTGGGATACAGAGAGAGAGAGAGAGAGAGAGAGAGAGTGTGTATGTGTGTGTCAGTGAGTGAGTGAGTGTGTGTGTGTGTGTGTGTGTGTGTGTGTGTGTGTGTGTGTGTGTGTGTGTGTGTGTGTGTGTGTGTGCAAGCGCCCCCAAAAAGGTTTCAAGAACTCGAGCAGAAACCTTGAACTTGCCACACCCAATCTTTTTTTTTTCTTTCCTTGTTTTCCTTTTTTTTTTTCATTTCCTTTTCCATGCTCAAACACACTCTCCTCCTCCTCCTCCTCCTCCTCCTCCTCCTCCAACTCCTCTTCTTCTTTTTCCACCTCCTCCTCCTCCTCCTCCTCCAACTCCTCTTCTTCTTTTTCCACCTCCTCCTCCTCCTTCTCTTCCTCCTGCTCCTCCTCACATCCTCCTCCTTCTCCCACATGTCTTCAGTTTTTCAAGGACACACACACACACACACACACACACACACACACACACACACACACACACACACACACACCGTCTATCCCCCTCCCTAAGCCTCCTCATCGCCCTCCCCTCTCCCCTCATCCCCCCCTCCCCCTTCACCCCTCCCCACCATCGCCACGTCCTCCTCGCCGCCTCATCTTTTTAGCATCTTCACACACGGGAATGGGTCGTGATCGGCCAGTCGTATGCATCATCACTTGTTCTCCAAAAAACATGAACCTATAAACCAACCTCTCATCCTGCGCCTTTTTGCTCCTCCCCATCGTCGCGGTGTCTGTCATCTTAAGTCCGTCCCAAGCTCGGCAGGCAGTGTTGATCTTGAGTCCACCGTGACCCTTTTCTATATTTTTTAATTGCTGCCATGCGCCGTTAGGCGCTATACACACATATACTACACATATACCATATACCGTCTGTTGGACGGCCCCAGCCCGTAAGTGGCACAGGCGAATTTTATTTATAGTGTCTGCCGTGGTGTGTGACTCTTGCCTGGCCCATGCTGCCCCCCCGGTGCTCCTCTTGACCGAAGGCGCTGAAGTTAGGGCTGATTGAATATCTGGGCAGGATGTGGGTAATCTTCCGACTCTCGGCGTTGGTTGAAAATTGTCAGCGTTTTGCGATGGGACTCGAACCTGGGTCCTCGGGATCACCACCCCGCACGCTGCCCACGCGGACGCTCGTAGTGTTGTGTTGTATTGGTTCTGAGCTTTCTTTTTCTTATCCTTTATTTATCAGTCGGGTGTCGATCCTGCCAGGTACGCTATTTAACTGTGTCTACCTGTGTGAGATTTGGAGCTCTTTTTATGATTTGTAAACAAGTTTTTTTCTTTAATTAAGGGAACCTGTCGGTGTGGTCAGTGGCATTCATAGTACTCTATCAGACGCAACTACATAACAGTGATAAATAATACTATTCTTCTTCTTGTTTTATTAGTAATTGACTATCTCAGTTTTTAAACAGCTGCAACAGATGAACAAACAACAGATACAGAAAAAAGAGGAAAGAAGAAACGCTTGATGTGAGTCTAACCTTCCTCGGGTCTTTTCCTCCCATCCTGGACACAAAGAAGAGGTGCGGGTTCTTCCCTGATAGCAATCCCACGTGACTCGGTTGACAGCCAAGGTGTGTGATAGGCCGCACTCTCGCTTTTTTCCTCCTTCCCTCCACCTTTTTGCGCCGCGTCTCAAGGTTGGCTCGCATTCCTTCGTGAAAACCAGAATGCAGATAACGTTGACGATGGTGGTGATAGCAGCGCCAGTAAGGCCGATAACAGTCTTAACCTCAGTAATGTTTTCGACTAATTTTCCGCTCTTCACATTGGTCACTTCCTTTCCTTTCGCTTAATTTTCATCCTTGTTTGATCGGCTCCTGTTGTCCTTCCGTTATTTTTTATTTTATATATATACCGTATATATCAAACGAGGCTTTTTTTATTCGTTATCCTGTCTGTCTTGTCTGGCCTGTTCTTGCCCTGTCACTTTCCCTCTCACACTCATTTTTCATCCTTTTTTAGATCGTTTTCTGTTGTCACTTCATATTTTCCTTACTTTTTTCCTCTGTCACTTTCCCTCACACTCATTTTTCATCCTTTTTTAGATCTTTTCCTGTTGTCAATTCATATTTTCCTTACTTTTTTCCTCTGTCACTTTCCCTCACACTCATTTTTCATCCTTTTTAGATCGTTTTCTGTTGTCAATTCATATTTTCCTTACTTTTTTCCTCTGTCGCTTTCTCTCTCACACTTATTTTTCATCCTTTTTTAGATCGTTTCCTGTTGTCAATTCATATTTATTTTACTCTTTTTTTCCTTTTTATGCTTATTTTTTTGTCCCTCTTTAAGCTTTTGTTGTTGTCTATTTTCCTTACTTTTTTCCTCTGTCGCTTTCTCTCTCACACTCATTTTTCATCCTTTTTTTAGATCGTTTCCTGTTGTCACTTCATGTTATTTTACTTTTTTTTACTTTTTATGCTTATTTTTTTGTTCCCTCTAAGTTTTTGTTGATGTCTATTCTCTTCTCTTATATAACGTGAGGCTGTTTTAGATTAATTTTCCAGTCTTTCCCTCTTGATTTTTCTTCCATTATAGATCTGCTGTAGTTCACACACACACACACACACACACACACACACACACACACACACACACACACACACACACCTTCCTATCCCCTCCTTTTCCTTCCCCTCTCTCCCTTGCCTTCTCTTTCTCTCCCGTCCCTTTCGTAACCTTTTCCTATTCACTCTACTTCTCTGTTCTTTTTATTTGTATCATTTCCTTCCTTTCCTTTTATGTGTCTGCTTTCCATTAATTTCCCTTCTCTTCCTTGCCTTCTCTTTCTCCCGTCCCTTTCCTAGCCTTTTCATATTCATTCTACTTCTCTGTTCTTTTTATTTGTATTATTTCCTTCCTTTCCTTTCCTTTTCTGTGGGTTTTTTTGTTTGATATTTTCTTTTTTTTGTTTTTTATTTACGCCCTTGAACTGTCTCCTTTGCTGTAAAAAAAAATGTGGCTTCTTTCCTTTAATTTCACGATCTGTTCATTTGTCACGTTTTTAATCTTATCTTTCTTCCTTATAGAGTGTTTCCTATTGCCTAGTCACGACTTATACCTCTTAGCCTCATTTCCCAAGTCTGAACACGTGTTATTTTGATTGTTATTTCTTGTTTATTTCTTGTATACTTAACCCGGTAGCTGCGGGGAACATATATCTTAAAGGCCCCTCTAAGCGAATTAATGAGAAAAAATCATCACTCACGCAAACCATTTCATTATATATATCAACGCATTTGTGCTCGGTTTATGCATCATCTATTTTTGGGGTTATATCATGGCAAATTCGGCCCGTCACTGCTACACTGTAAAACCACAAATTCGGCCCGTCGCTGCTACACTGTAAAGCCACAAATTCGGCCCGTCGCTGCTACACTGTAAAGCCACAAATTCGGCCCGTCGCTGCTACACTGTAAAGCCACAAATTTGGCCCGTCGCTGCTACACTGTAAAGCCACAAATTTGGCCCGTCGCTGCTACACTGTAAAGCCACAAATTTGGCCCGCCGCTGCTACACTGTAAAGCCACAAATTTGGCCCGTCGCTGCTACACTGTAAAGCCACAAATTTGGCCCGTCGCTGCTACACTGTAAAGCCACAAATTCGGCCCGTCGCTGCTACACTGTAAAGCCACAAATTTGGCCCGTCGCTGCTACACTGTAAAGCCACAAATTTGGCCCGTCGCTGCTACACTGTAAAGCCACAAATTTGGCCCGTCGCTGCTACACTGTAAAGCCACAAATTCGGCCCGTCGCTGGTACACTGTAAAGCCACAAATTTGGCCCGTCGCTACTACACTGTAAAGCCACAAATTTGGCCCGTCGCTGCTACACTGTAAAGCCACAAATTTGGCCCGTCGCTGCTACACTGTAAAGCCACAAATTTGGCCCGTCGCTGCTACACTGTAAAGCCACAAATTTGGCCTGTCGCTGCTACACTGTAAAGCCACAAATTTGGCCCGTCGCTGCTACACTGTAAAGCCACAAATTCGGCCCGTCGCTGCTACACGGTAAAGCCACAAATTTGGCCCGTCGCTGCTACACTGTAAAGCCACAAATTCGGCCCGTCGCTGCTACACTGTAAAGCCACAAATTCGGCCCGTCGCTGCTACACTGTAAAGCCACAAATTTGGCCCGTCGCTGCTACACTGTAAAGCCACAAATTTGGCCCGTCGCTGCTACACTGTAAAGCCACAAATTCGGCCCGTCGCTGCTACACTGTAAAGCCACAAATTTGGCCCGTCGCTGCTACACTGTAAAGCCACAAATTTGGCCCGTCGCTGCTGCCAGTTTAATCTTGTCTTTCTTCCTTATAGACTGTTTCCTATTGTCTAGTCACGACTTATACCTCTTAGCCTCATTTCCCAAGTCTGAACGCGTGTTATTTTGATTGTTATTTCTTGTTTATTTCTTGTGTACTTAATTTTCGTTCTTTGTTTGGTCTTCTGGTGTGTCAAATTTTCGTTGTTGTTTCCCTCGTGAATGATGAAGAAATGGTGTCACGAGGCGGAGTTTCATCACGTTTTCATTCCTGTCACTCCTGTTTTGCATAATTTTTTTTTTTTAGTTTGTCATTACATCTCCGGCGTCGTTAATTTTAGCATGACGAAGACTTTATTATGCCCGGTGATTGTGCTTCTGTTTTGATTGTTGTTGTTATTGTTATTGTTATTGTTATTATTATTATTATTATTATTATTATTATTAGTGTTGTTGTTGTTGTTGTTGTCATTATGTAATTATTCTGAATGTGGTTATTTCTTTGTGTCATATATTTCTCTCTCTCTCTCTCTCTCTCTCTCTCTCTCTCTCTCTCTCTCTCTCTCTCTCTCTCTCTCTCTCTCTCTGTTACATAAACGTCACCTTTTTCATAATTAACCTGAACAAAGAACAGTCACGACACACACACACACACACACACACACACACACACACACACACAGACCACCACCAAGACAACCACAGACAATTAGCGACACACACACACACACACACACACACACACACACACACACACACACTCACCTTCCGGAAATTCCCTTCAAGCTCCTTAGTAACGGTGTTTGTGGGCAAGGAATGGGCTTCAGGGCTTGGGGGGAGGGAGTGTTGCATCAAAAAGGAAGGGGAAGGGACTCTTGTGTTGTCTAGAGTGTGTTGGGGGAAGGGGAGGGAAGGAGAGGTGAAGGGGAAGTGAAGGGAGGTAAAGGGGAAGAGGGTAATAGAGAAGGGGAGGTAAAGGGAAGAGGGTGTAAGAGAAGGGAAGGGGAGGTAAAGGGAAGAGGGTGTAAGAGAAGGGAAGGGGAGGTAAGGGGAAAAGGGTGATTGGGAAGGGAAGGGGAGGTAAGGGGAAAAGGGTGACTGGGAAGGGAAGGGGAGGTAAAGGGAAGAGGGTGGTAGGGAAGGGAAGGGGAGGTAAAGGGAAGAGGGTGTAAGAGAAGGGAAGGGGAGGTAAGGGGAAGAGGGTGGTAGGGAAGGGAAGGAGAGGTAAAGGGAAGAGGGTGGTAGGGAAGGGAAGGAGAGGTGAAGGGAAGAGGAGGGGTAGAGAAGGGAATAAGAGAAAGGGAAGGGATGGAGGAAAGGCAGAGGAAGAAAGTGATAAGACACAGAGGGGAAGGGACGGAGGAGGATAAAAGGGAAAAGAAGGTAGAGAAGGGAATGGAAAAAGGGAAAACTAACTAACTAACGAGGAGTATACGTCTGGGGGCGCGTCACTTCTCTCACTTTCCGTCCATACTCCCGACCAAGCTCCCACGCCTTGGCCCTGTCCATCCAAGTCCCTCCCGGCAAGATCGGCTGCCTTCCCCAGCCATGAGCTACGTGGGCGTCCCCTTGGTCTCCCCCACTCAGGGTTGTCTCGTACACAAACAACCCTGCGCGCCACGTGCCCATATAGCCGGAGTTGGCGTTCACGGACTAAGCTGGTAACAGGCCTCGATTCAGTTTCACGGACTAGTCGCTGGTTGAACACGAAGTTATCCCAGCGATGCCCCGTGACCCTGCGAAGGCACTTGGCACCAAAGGCATGGACACGCCTCTCCAAGTCACCGTCCAGCGTCCATGTCATACAGCCACACAGTAAGACAGGGAGCACACGTGACTTGATTAAGATTAAGAGGGGGGAAAGAATAGAAATGGAAGGGACTGAAAAGGAGAATGCTTAGGAAAAGAAGGGAAGGGATGGGAGAAAAGGAGGCAGGGAAGGGAAGGGAAAGGAAAAGGAATGGAGAGGAAGGGTGATGGTGGAAGGAAGGGAGGAGGAAAGTGTGTGTGTGTGTGTGTGTGTGTGTGTGTGTGTGTGTGTGTGTGTGGCAACTAGAATAAGAAAGGAAGGAGTGTGTGCTTGCATTATTTAGTAGGAGGGGGAAGGGAGGGAAGAAGGGGGAGGGAAGGGGATAGCAAGGGGGTAGGAAGGGAAGATATAGCGGAAGGGTGTGTAAGGGGTGATGGATTAGGGGGTAGACGGGTAGGGGAGTGTAAGGGGAAAGGGGGGGTAGGGTGGGGCACAGCAAAGGAATGGATAGTTATACCGTATAGGAGGATGGGAGGGAGCGAGGTCAGGTTGTGGTGGTGGTGGAGGTGGTGGTGGTGTCTTTGTGTGAGAATGTGGTGCAGGAGACAGGAAGTGGAGGAGGAGGTGATGGTGGTGGTAGTGGTGATGATGGTGGTGATGGTGGTGGTGGTGATGAGTTAGGTAGTGGTGGTGGTGGTGATGGTGGTGGTGGTGGTGGTGATGATGGTGGTGGTGATGGTGGTGGTGGTGATGAGTTAGGTAGTGGTGGTGGTGGTGATGAGTTAGGTAGTGGTGGTGGTGGTGATGAGTTAGGTAGTGGTGGTGGTGGTGGTGGTGGTGGCGGTGAAGATGACTCTATAATGATGGTGATGATGGTGGTGATTAGTCTGACTGTGTGGTGATGGGAGTTGAAGATGGTGGTGGTGATGATGAGTTTGGTGGTGATGGTGGTGGTGACGAAGATGACTATAGTGATGGTGATGATAGTGGTAATTAGTCTGACTGTATGGTGATGGGAGTTGAAGATGGTTGTGGTGGTGGTGGTGGTGGTGGTGTGGTGAGGATGAGAATGGGATGATAATGATGGTGATGATGGTGGTGATTAGTCTGACTGTGTGGTGATGGGAGTTGAAGATGGTGGTGGTGGTTGTGGTGATGGTTGGGGGGGGGGGGGGCGAAATGGACACACACACACACACACAAAGGGTAGGCGACGTAACATGGGCGTGGCTATTAAGAGAGAGAGAGAGAGAGAGAGAGAGAGAGAGAGAGAGAGAGAGAGAGAGAGAGAGAGAGAAATGGAATACATCTGCTTGAATACATTAACGTCAGCTTGTCTATCTAACAGCAGACAGACAGACAGACAGGAGAACAAACAGAGATAGCGAGACAGAACACACGAGGTTAACCAGACACAGATAGACAGACAGACAGACAGAAAGGTTAACAGATTAGACAGACAGACAGACAGAAAGGTTAACAGATTAGACAGACAGACAGACAGACAGAAAGGTTAACAGATTAAACAGACAGACAGACAGAAAGGTTAACAGATAGATAGACAGACAGACAGAAAGGTTAACAGATTAGACAGACAGACAGACAGAAAGGTTAACAGATTAGACAGACAGACAGACAAAGGTTAACAGATTAGACAGACAGACAGACAGAAAGGTTAACAGATTAGACAGACAGACAGACAGAAAGGTTAACAGATTAGACAGACAGACAGACAGAAAGGTTAACAGATTAGACAGACAGACAGACAGAAAGGTTAACAGATTAGACAGACAGATAGACAGAAAGGTTAACAGATTAGACAGACAGACAGACAGACAGACAGAAAGGTTAACAGATTCAGACAAGAGAACAGACATGAAAAGACTAACCAGACAGACAGACAGAACAAACAGATACCGAGACAGAACACACGAGGATAACCAGACACAGACAGACAGACAGACAAACAGAAAGGTTAACAGATTCAGACAAGAGGACAGACATGAAAAGGCTAACCAGACAGACAGACATATACAAATGGACAGACAAACAAACAGACAGATAAAAATGTGTGATCAGACAGACAGATATACACACATCAGACATATGGAAAGAAAAACAAGACAAATAAAGAAAACACAAAACTAAACAAGAAACAACTAATCAGATATTGAACGTTTTATATAATAAGAAACAAACAAAAAAAAATAAAGAAAACACAAAATTAAACAAGAAACAATTAATCAGATATTGAACGTTTTATTTACTAAGAAACAACAAAAAAAACAAGAAAAATAAAGAAAACACAAAACTAAACAAGAAACAACTAATCAGATATTGAACGTTTTATTTACTAAGAAACTACAACAACAAAAAAAACATCGAAATCCATATAAAAAAACACATGAACAAACATCAACTTCGCTCTCCCCTTCTTCTTCCCTTCCCTCTTCTTTCTCTTTCTTTTCCTTTTTTATGTCTTTATTCTTCTTTCCTTCCTCTCCCTTTCCCTCTCCTTTTCCCTTTCTTCTCCTCTCCTTTTGTGTGTCTTTATTCTTCTTTCCTTCCTCTCCCTTTCCCTTTTCTTTTCCCTTTCTTCTCCTCTCCTTTTGTGTGTCTTTATTCTTCTTTCCTTCCTCTCCCTTTCCCTTCCCTTTTCCCTTTCTTTCCTCTCCCTTTCCCTTCCCTTTTCCCTTTCTTTCCTCTCCTTTTGTGTGTCTTTCTTCTTCTCTCCTTCCTCTCCCTTCCCTTTCCCCTTCCCACTGTTTCTCTTCCCTTCAAGCATATGCAAACGAGAGTCTAGGAATGAAAGTTAGCATTTACTGAGAGGGTTTTTGTTACATAGTGCATGGCGATTTATAAGGAAGGCGATCCGTGTACTCAAGGATGCACACACACACACACACACACACACACACACACACACACACACGGCCTTGAACGAAAGTAGGTGACGCCTCAGCAGGGCTCTTGAAAGCAGACAGGAATGCTTGGCTACTGCTACTACTACTACTACTACTACTACTACTACTACTACTACTACTACTACTTTTTCTTCTATTTCTTTTCTTCGTTTATTTTCTTCTTCTGTTTCTTCATTTTCTTCTTCTTCTTCTTCTTCTTCTTCTTCTTCTTCTGTTTCTTCTTCTTTTTCTTCTTCTTTTTCTTCTTCTTCTTCTTCTTCTTCTTCTTCTTCTTCTTCTTCTTCGTCTTCATTTTAATCTTCTTATTCTTATTGTTCTTAATTCTTTTACTACTACTACTACTACTACTACTACTACTACTACTACTACTACTACTACTACTACTACTACTACTACTACTACTGCTGCTGCTGCTGCTACTACTACTACTACTACTACTACTACTACTACTACTACTACTACTTCTACAGAAACGTTCCCAGTCTATTTGCAATGCATGATGAGGCAATAAATGCAACCCTGAGGAGGAGGAGGAGGAGGAGGAGGTAAAGGAGGAGGATGAAAGGGTGTGCACATGCCCTAAGGTGACACACACACACACACACACACACACACACACACACACACACACACACACACACACACACACACACACACACAGAGGGACAAATGGACAGACAAGAACAAGACGTAAAAAAAAAAGGGAGACAAACAAACGAAAGGTCAATTTTGGAAAGAGAAGTGTCCTGATACTCTCCAAGGAAAATACCAGAGAATAATAAAAAGCAATAAAATAGATAGCAGGAAAATAACAAGAAAATGACAGGAAAATAGGAAAATAGCAGGTAACTAGCAGTGTGTAGACAGGAAACACAATAACGAGATAATTGACAGGTAGCAGACGACAGGTGAAATCCCAGGTAGAGAACTGGTTTGGTTAGTGAAGCGCTCCTCTTCCTCCTCCTCCTCCTCTTCTTCTTCTTCCTCCTCCTCTTCTTCCTTTTCCTCCTCCTCCTCCTCTTCTTCTTCTTCCTCTTCCTCCTCCTCTTCTTCGTCCTCCTTTTCCCTGTCTTCCTTCTCATCTTTGTTTCCACTGATATTTATTTTTTTCTTTTTCAACTGTTGCTTATTTCTTCTCTTTATCTTCTTTTTCTTAATTTTCTTCATTTTTATGCTCAGGTTTTATTTTCATTTGCTTCTTCTTTTTCCTCTTTTTTTTATTTATTGCTTCTTTCTCCTCCTCTTCCTATCTTCTTTTCTTCCTTTCTTTATTTTCCTCCTTTTTTCCTTCATCTATTTCTTCTTGTTTTCCTTTCTCTTTCCTTTATCTTCTGCTTTTTCCTCCTCCTCCTCCTCTTCCTCCTCCTCCTCCTCCTCCTCCTCCTCCTCTTCCTCGTCATCCACTTAGTATCATCCCTGAGGACATATAACAAAACACACCCTGTCACACACACACACACACACACACACACACACACACACACACACACACAGGTAAGTCTCAGGAGTATCAGGTAAACCGGCTTAAGTTGACTGGCTCTTGTTTGGATATTTATGTTTGTTTTTCGGTGATAATTAGTGAAAGCATTATTATTATTATCATTATTGTTATTATTATTATTATCATTATTATTATTATTGTTATTGGTGTTGTTGTTTATTTATTATTATTGAAAGTCTGGTTATTTGCTGTGTGTGTATGTGATCTTTATTAATCTATCTATTGTCATATGATTTTTTTTCTAGTAATTATGAAAACGTCGCGTTGTTATTTTTTATTATCATTGAAAATTCGACGTTTTTTTTTCATATATATGAGAACTTTATTTATTCATTTATATATGTTTTTTTCTGTATTTTTTGGTATGATTTGTATAGTTTTTATTTCTTTTGTATGACCTCTGTTTTTATTTTAGTGATTTTCCGGTTAATTAAGGAAACTTCAGGTATCATAATTATTGTTTTTTATCATTATTGAAAGCTCGGCCGTTTGCTTTTTTATACCTCTGTGAACTAATTTTTTTTGTTCGTTTATTCTGTGTTAGTGGGTTAAGAATGTCTAGCTGCTATATTTATTTTCCGCCAGGTCAATCATTTTTTTTGGGGGGGGTTAGGTTAGGTTAGGTCAAGTTAGGTTTGGTTAGTTTAGGTTAGGTTAGGCTAGGTTATGTTATGTTAGGTTACGTCAAGTTAGGTTTGGTTAATCTTAAGTGAGAGTTTTGATTGGTGTATGTTATGTTATGGGATTGTACGTTAGATTAGTTTTTGTTTGTTTAAATTTATCTGAGTCTGTGTTTGGGTGTGTTAGTGAATCTCTCTCTCTCTCTCTCTCTCTCTCTCTCTCTCTCTCTCTCTCTCTCTCTCTCTCTCTCTCTCTCTCTCTCTCTCTCTCTCTCACTCTCTCTCTCTCTCTCTCTCTCACACACACACACACACCCACCCGTTAACTTACCAACTTCCTCTTACTTGTCTTCTTTCTGTGTGTGTGTGTGTATGTGTGTGTGTGTTGCAAAACCCGCCTGCCTCTGACACGTTTTCTTCCGGTCTTGTTCCCGAGCAAGAAAAAAGAAGAAAGACAAAAACAAAAACAGAAAGAGTAAGAGGAACAAGGTTAAGAGATGATGGTGTAGGTGAAGGTTGATCCACTGGGCCTGCAGGAAGTGTGTGTGTGTGTGTGTGTGTGTGTGTGTGGGTGTGTGTGTGTGTGTGTGTTAATCCGTACCCCACACACACACACACACACACACACACACACACACACACACACACACACACACACACACACACACACACACACACACACACACACCTTAACATTCATCCACATTGCGATAGATAGATAGATAGTTAGAGAGAGAGAGAGAGAGAGAGAGAGAGAGAGAGAGAGAGAGAGAGGTGGTCACTTGCTTGCCTCGTATCCATTGAAGAAAGTAAGAGGAAAACAATATGGCGGAAAGAGGAAGAATATGATTAGGAGGAGGAGGAGGAGGAGGAGGAGGATTCTAGGTCAAGTTGAAGGATGGAGAGGAGGATGAAAGAGGATGAAGGGCAGAGAGAGAGAGAGAGAGAGAGAGAGAGAGAGTTCAAATATTCTAGTTAAAACGAAACCTTCTAGTAACAATAATAATATAATCAATAACAATAATAGTCATAATAAAACGAATCTATATACAACTAACTCATACTTTCAAACATGCACTTAAACTAGGCAATTGCTCATGCCTATCACGTTTTATTTATTTATTTATTTATTTATTTTCCTTCGAACTTTTAAAAACTTTATATTCTAGATGGCGTCACTGTAGGTTTTGATTCCTCTCTTCGTACTTAAGGTCAGTATTCTCAGATTCTTTCAACACTCACATCAGCTATTTCCAAAGGTCGAGAAGGAGAGGTATCGAGTTATCATGAGTGCCAACGTTGCCAGATTGTCGTACTCAGCCTCTTATATTTACCGAATTCTGACCCAAAAACTGTCTCCTGGTCCCCTATAACAAGATTCATCTATATTTATCGTTAAAATAGTTAATTCCTGATGATTCTTGGCAATAGTTATGCGTCAGAAACCGGTAGATAATATGCTCTGAGTACGATAATCTTAGGCGTCAGAAACCGGTAAATACTATGCTCTGAGTACGATAATCTTAGGCGTCAGAAACCGGTAGATAATATGCTCTGAGTACGATAATCTTAGGCGTCAGAAAGCGGTAAATACTATGCTCTGAGTACGATAATCTGGCAACGGTGATGAGTGCTGTTTTAGGCTCACGGCACAGAAGAAGAGTCAAACTACCACCAGGGTCATAAAACCAGAAGTAGAGTCAATCTAGCCTTCATTTCCCACTTTCTTTAATTTTTCCTTCTCTTTTCTTTTTCTTTTATTTTCCTTCTTTTTCTTTTTACATTAACTTTACTACTGCAATTTCATCCCAACCATTTATCCACTCATGGCGCAGAAGAAGGGTCAAACTACCACCAGGGTCATGAAACTATCCCTGGAAGTGCCCAAAACGCCCACGGAGATCCTGTTAAATATGTGTTTGGGCTCCGAAATGTTTAAAAATATGATTCTCTATTGCTCTTTTATTATTGCTTTTTAGGTTCGCAGTTTAATTATTACTATTATCATTATTATTATTATTTATTTATTTATTTACTTATTGTTTTGCTTCACGGTATAGATGAAAGATCAGATTTTTTTTCTTTTTTTACGTGTACGACTATAGCGCCGGTAGGCTCTCTTGAGGGGTCTGGATGGTAGTCAGCCCCATCCTGTCATGGCGCAGGGAAGTGTTTATAGTGGCGCCATCTTCTCTTGGCTCATGCTGCCCCCCGGAACTTCTTTTTGATTCACTCGGACGGTTTCCTCTAAAGTCCGGGTTGATGGGTGGTCTTCAGGACAGCATGTGGGTAGTTTTAAGGCTCTCGGCGGTGACTGAAAAATTCGAGGTGGTAGCGTGGGGATTCGAACCCGCGTCGTCCATCACGCGGTGAATGTGGGCCCAGCACGCTACCACTCAGCCACCGCCTACCCAGATTACCACGAGGGTCATAAAACTATACCCCGGAATGCCCCAAAGTCCTACGAAAGCCTTGTCCGATATGTGTGGTTGTGTGTTAAATGTTAAAAATATGACTCTCTATTGCTCTTTTGTTGTTGTTTTTTAGGTTCGCAGTTTAATTATTACTATTATCGTCATTATTATTATTATTATTATTATTATTATTATTATTATTATTATTATTATTATTATTATTATTATTATTACTATTATTTTATTTATTTACTTATTGTTTTGCTTCACGGTATAGATGAAAGGTCAGACTTCCACCAGGATCCTAAAACTATACCCCGGAATGCCCCAAAGTCCTACGAAAGCCTTGTCCAATATGTGTGGTTGTGCGCCTAAATGTTAAGAATATGACTCTATTGTTCTTTTGTTGTTGTTTTTAGGTTCGCAGTTTAATTATTACTATTCATTATTATCATTATTATTTTATTTATTTACTTATTGTTTTGCTTTACGGTATAGATGTAGGATCAGACTTCCACCAGGGTAAAAAAACTATACCCTGGAATGCCCCAAAGTCCTACGAAAACGAGAAGAACACATCAGGGAGTGCCGATACAAAGGCGATACTCTCGACCTACAACTGAACTGAACTTGTCCTATATGTGTGGTTGTGCGCCTAAATGTTAAGAATATGACCTTTTACTTATTGCTGCAGACGCCAAACAGAAATATCACTAAGACTTAATCATATATATTTAAACCCTTGATCTGTGTTATTATCTTATGGATATTTTAAATCTAATTCGATGTCTCTTGCTTTCTTATATACTGACTTTTTTTTTATCTTCTTAGTGATCCGGACCTTACTTGTTTCAGTTCTCCATCCTTCATTTTATTATGCACGTCTACTATTATATACTACTTTGTTATATACTTTTCTTTATATTCGGAATTTTTTGTTACTTGGTCATCTCAGTTAACTCAGGTATCGTAGCGAGCTTTTTTTTTGTAGCGGGATTTTTTTTGTAGCGGGATTTTTTTGTAGCGGGATTTTTTTTCATTATTGTTTTTTTTCTGTAATAAAAAAAAAAATCTGGCCATATTTATTTCAGTTGTGTATCTTTATTCTCTTTGTCCTTAATTTTTCGGGTCTGGGATTTGAAAGGCATTGTTTCTATGAATTCGGAAAGTTTGTTTAGGGTTGAAATGAATTGGATTTTTTTTATTGTTTCTTTAAGTTGTTTAAAAAGTGCTAAATTATCCTACTGTTCGTTTATTTTGTTAAGGAAAGTCTTGAATCATCTCATCATTTATCCATCTTGTTTAGGAAATAATTAAATTCTCTCCCTGCTAATTTATTTTGTTTATATAGTTTATCTTTATCTTTAGTTATCTTCATATCCATCCACCCATTTGTCTATCTATATCTATTTATCCATCAATCCATCTATCTTTTTTTTTTACAGCAAAAGAGACAGTTCAAGGGCACACACAAAGAAAGAAAACAATAATGAAAAAAAAGCCCGCTACTTACTGCTCCTAAAAGATTACAGAGTGGCCGAAAGAGAGGTCAATTTCGGGAGGAGAGGTGTCTTGATACCCTCCTCTTGAAAGAGTTCAAGTCGTAGGCAGGAGGAAACACAGATGAAGGAAGATTGTTACTCATCTCTGTCTAATACTTATACTATACTCATCTCTGTCTAATACTTATCTTCTCTTTATGTGTATCCTGTTTATTTTATTTGTCTCGCTGCTTCTTTATCTTGTTTACGAGAGAAAGTGTGTTCGTGTGCTCAATGCTAACCAGTGCACTCGTTGAAGAAAGTTACCTGTCACCTTTATAAGACTAATGGGCGAGTGAGCAAAGGTTACGGGGAAAGGTAAAACAAGCAAGGGTTATAAAAATGTATTGACTCAAGGTGGGGAGGCTCAGCACACACACACACACACACACACACACACACACACACACACACACACACACACACACACACACACACACACACACACACACCTATATGTCTATATGCCTGTTTTTTCTATCTGTTCATCTAGATCTCTCTATTTATCTTTAACTGTTTATCTGTCTATCTCTTTCTGTCTGTATCTCGAACGCACAGTAGGGTTGCCATAGATCTAAAAGTGGAAAGAAGAAGAGTCAACCTGCAACTCAACTTTCAATCTTAACATGAACTACACATTTTTGTTTTCTTTAGGTAATGCAAACAAAGAATGAAAGTTTTTGAAGGTTAGATATATTCATGGATAGGAAGGACAGGAAGGAAGGAAGCTGCCAAATTTGCCCCAATCATTTATGCACAAAGATATAGAGATTAGAAGAACCCAACTGACTTCAACATGACAGTTCCTGAACAATATATTTACACCTTGTCCTTCCTATCCACGAATATATCTAACCATAAAATAAAGCTTCCATTCTTATTTGCATTACCTAAAGAAAATAAAAATACACCTGTCCTTCCTGTCCATGAGTATATCTAACCTTCAAAAACTTTCATTCTTTGTTTGCATTACCTAAAGAAAACAAAATCAATAATGTCCTTCCTATCCATGAATGCATCTAACCTTCAAAAACTTTAATTCTTGTTTGCATTACCTAAAGAAAACAAAATCAATAATGTCCTTCCTATCCATGAATGTATCTAACCTTCAAAAACTTTAATTCTTGTTTGCCTTACCTAAAGAAAACAAAATCAATAACGTCCTTCCTATCCATGAATGCGTCTAACCTTCAATAACTTTCATTCTTGTTTGCCTTACCTAAAGAAAACAAAATCAGTAATGTCCTTCCCATCCATGAATGCATCTAACCTTCAATAACTTTCATTCTTGTTTGCCTTACCTAAAGAAAACAAAATCAATAATGTCTTTCCTACCCATGAATGCATCTAACCTTCAAAAACTTTAATTCTTGTTTGCCTTACCTAAAGAAAACAAAATCAATAATGTCCTTCCTATCCATGAATGCGTCTAACCTTCAACAACTTTAATTCTTGTTTGCATTACCTAAAGAAAACAAAATCAATAACGTCCTTCCTATCCATGAATATATCTTAACCTTCAAAAACTTTCATTCTTGTTTGCATTACCTAAAGAAAACAAAATCAATAACGTCCTTCCTATCCATGAATGCATCTAACCTTCAAAAACTTTAATTCTTGTTTGCATTACCTAAAGAAAACAAAATCAATAATGTCCTTCCTATCCATGAATATATCTTAACCTTCAAAAACTTTAATTCTTGTTTGCATTACCTAAAGAAAACAAAATCAATAATGTCCTTCCTATCCATGAATGCATCTAACCTTCAAAAACCTTAATTCTTGTTTGCCTTACCTAAAGAAAACAAAATCAGTAATGTCCTTCCTATCCATGAATGCATCTAACCTTCAATAACTTTCATTCTTGTTTGCCTTACCTAAAGAAAACAAAATCAGTAATGTCCTTCCTAACCATGAATGTATCTAACCTTCAAAAACTTTAATTCTTGTTTGCATTACCTAAAGAAAACAAAATCAAATATGTCCTTCCTATCCATGAATGCATCTAATCTTCAAAAACTTTAATTCTTGTTTGCATTACCTAAAGAAAACAAAATCAATAATGTCCTTCCTATCCATGAATGCATCTAACCTTCAAAAACTTTAATTCTTGTTTGCCTTACCTAAAGAAAACAAAATCAATAATGTCCTTCCTATCCACGAATATATCTTAACCTCCATCTAAAACTCTTTCTCATTTGCATTACCTCGAGAAAACAAAAATAACCCTGTCCTTCCTACCCTTGAAGCATCTAACCTTCAAAGACTTTCATTCTTGTTTGCGTTACCTAAAGAAAAACAAAAATAAACCTGTCCTTCCTCTCCTTGAATATGTCTAACCTAGCCTTCACATTAAACTTTCATTCTTATTAACATTACATAATGAAAACAAAAATAGACCTGCCCTTCCTCCCCATACGTCTATCTAACCTTCAAATAAAACTCAATCTTATTTGCATTACCTCAAGAAAACAAAATCAATAATGTCCTTCCTCCCATGAATATATCTTAACCTTCACATTAAACTTTCATTCTTATGAACATTACATAATGAAAACAAAAATAGACCTGCCCTTCCTCCCCATACGTCTATCTAACCTTCAAATAAAACTCATTCTTATTTGCATTACCTAAAGAAAACAAAATCAATAATGTCCTTCCTCCCATGAATATATCTTAACCTTCACATTAACTTTCATTCTTATTAACATTACATAATGAAAACAAAAATAGACCTGCCCTTCCTCCCCATACGTCTATCTAACCTTCAAATAAAACTCAATCTTATTTGCATTACCTCAAGAAAAAGTAAACTCATGATTAGCGAAAGGACAAAACGGGAAGCTCTCTAACAGTAACAGGAACAGGTTTGTTTAACACATCGTGACCGCTATCTTTCTTGTGTGTGCGTGCGTATGTATGTGTGTCCGTTAGTGATGAGGTGACTATAAACATGTCTGTGTACTGTTACCTAAATTGCAGCCTTACCTGTTTAAACACCCCTTCTTACATGGCTACTTTGGGACAGGTGTTTGGAAAGGTGTTTGATTCTCTTCTTCTACGTGACATTTCTTTTAGTACCCCAGCAACGCCAAGTAAGATATGTAACTATCCTCTGTAACTATGCTATGTGACTATGATGTGTGACTATGATATGTAACTGTGATATGTAACTATGCTATGTAACAATCCCCTATGTACCTATGATATGTAACGATGATATGTAACTCTGCTGTGTAACTTTTTATTAACTCTTATCACTCACCTCTACCTCTGTACTCTTTTGGGTACATACATATAGACGGTATACATATAGAAAGAGAGAAGATAGGAATGAGAAGGAAAGGAAAGGAAAAGTTAGAGTGGAATAAATTATGGAGGCCATTTGCAGCTTATCTATATGGCTGAATTGGAGCCTTTCAGATTATGCTTATATATAATAGACGGCGCCACTACCACTGTCGATCCCCTTTGTATATAGTTTGTATCTATTGTATTTACTGTCTTGACAAAGTTTGGTTATAGTATTTTTATTGTGTTTGAGGTGGAGTGGTGAAAAACGGGACAGGTTGGAGTGGAGTGGAGTGTGGAGTGGTTTGGTTAGGTATGGGCTGGGCGGGGCTGGGTAGGGCGGGGCAGCACACTCACCTAGGCTGGTACTCTCTCGTTATTTCCTTACATGGCATATAGTCGTGAGTCGAGGAGAGACTATCCTTGGCGGGGGCTTTCAGTTTCATCCGCGTGCATCCAGTTTTGTGCCCAGCCTGATATGTTGTATTGCTTGGGTTTGGGTGAGTACTAGTGGGGTGTGGGGTGGGGTTGTGTGGGGGTGAGGGGGGGAAGAGGGGCTGCGTGTGGAGGGGGTACAACCATTTCATTAAAACCCCACATGAAAGAAACCCAACTGTACACACACACACACACACACACACACACACACACACACACACACACACACACACACACACACACACACACACACACACCTAACATCTTCTTTTTCGTCTTCCTTAATCTTTTTCTTCTTCTTTTTCGTTTTCATCTTCGTCCTCTTTTTCTTCATCTTCTTCTTCTTCTTCTTCTTTTTCTTCTTTTTCGTCTTCATCTTCGTCCTCTTTTTCTTCATCTTCTTCTTCTTCGTCTTCATCTTCGTCCTCTTTTTCTTTATCTTCTTTTTCTTCATCTTCTTTTTCTTCTTCAACTTCTTCTTCTTCTTCTTCTTCGTCTTCATCTTCGTCCTCTATTTCTTTATCTTCTTTTTCTTCATCTTCTTTTTCTTCTTCAACTTCTTCTTCTTCTTCTTCTTCGTCTTCATCTTCGTCCTCTATTTCTTTATCTTCTTTTTCTTCATCTTCTTTTTCTTCTTCAACTTCTTCTTCTTCTTCTTCTTCTTCGTCTTCATCTTCGTCCTCTTTTTCTTCATCTTTTTCTTCCTCTTCCTCTTCTAAACACGAACACAACCTTATTAAAAAGCTATTTCAAGAGTGCGGAGCGTTAAATGTCATGGGTGTTGAAGTAGCAGCAACAGCATTAGCGAGGCGAGGCAAGGCAAGGCTGTAGGGCGGCTGGCGCGGGGTTTTCTTCCCCCCCTGCATGGTCACTCTGGCGGCGTTCATATGTCAGATGTTTGGCCTCAGCAAGTAACATTAGCGGCCTCAGGAACCCGCTCTGATCTACGCCACCCCGCCTCCACCTCGCACCACTACCTCCAGTGCCTCCTCCTCTTCCTCCTCTTCTTCCTCCTTATTCGTTGTTTTCTTTTATATATTTTTCTCCTTCTTTTCCTCCTCTTCCTCCTTCTTTTCCTCCTCTTCCTCCTCCTTATTCGTTGTCTTCTTTTATATATTTTTCTCCCTCTTGCTGCTTCTCCTCCTCCTTTTCCTCCTCTTCCTCCTTCTTTTCCTCCTCTTTCTCCTCTTCCTCCTTCTTTTCCTCCTCTTCCTCCTTCTTTTCCTCCTCTTC
>NC_066532.1:19135126-19142626 GCF_024679095.1 Eriocheir sinensis | reverse complement strand
CATGATTTAATTCACAAGATGGCTAAGTACAAAATATTCAGCAAACTTGATCTGAAAAATGTTTACTATCAAGTTCCCTTACGAGAAACGGAGAAACTGTACACTGCTTTTGAGGCTGACGGACAGTTACTTCAATTTACCAGAGTTCCTTTCGGTCTGACAAACTCCGTTGCTGTTTTTCAGAGAATCATGGACTCTATCATAGCTGACAACAAATTGCAAGCCACCTATGCTTACATTGATGATGTTATTGTATGCGGCGTAAGCAAGGAGGATCATGACCGGAACCTTCAGCGTTTCAAGGAGGTAGCCTCAAAGTACAACTTGACTTTGAACTTGGAGAAGTGTCACTACGGCTTAAAATTAATTACTTATCTCGGGTATTGCTTAATTACTTATCTCGGGTATTGCATCTCCGATAATTCTCTGCGCCCTATCAGACCCCTGATAGAAATGCCAGTTCCTAATGATTCACGCTCTCTAAAACGAGCGCTTGGCCTCTTCTCGTACTATTCCATCTGGATACCTAACTATTCTAAGCGCATACAGCCTCTTCTGCTGTGCCAGAGTTTTCCACTCGGCTCTGAAGCTATTAAATGTTTCGAGTCGCTAAAGAGAGACATCTGTAAGGCTTCAGTAGCTGCCTATGATGAAACTTTGCCACTCCAGATCGAGACTGACGCATCCTCTGTCTCCATAGCAGCCACTCTTTCCCAGCCTGGTCGGCCAGTAGCTTTCTTCTCCAGAACCCTGACCGGCTCTGCAAGACTTCAGCCTGCTGTGGAGAGAGAAGCCACTGCTATCACTGAAGCCGTACGTAAGTGGAGACTTTTTATTTTGGGCCGCAAATTCACTATTGTCACTGACCAACAAGCTGTATCCTTCATGTTTGACTCGCGGCATTCCTCCAAAATTAAGAATGACAAAATATTAAGATGGCGTCTCGAGCTTTCTGAATACTTGTATGACATTAAGTACCGACCAGGTCCTCAAAACATCCCTTGCGACACACTGTCTCGTGCATGCTCGGTTAATACTAGCCCAGGCTCAGTCTCTCTCGAACAAGTACACGTGTCTCTGTCATCCTGGCGTCACAAGACTTTATCATTTTGTAAAAGTTAAGAATCTGGCTTTTTCTCTATAGATGATGTAAGGAGGGTTTGTTCTCAATGCAGTATTTGTTCAGAATTGAAACCTAGATTCTTTAAACCTCCAGTTAAGGAAGCAAGCTTTAACAGTTTGAGCAGACATATCTGGGCATGGGAACACAAATGGGAATCTAAATACTCCTGGTAATGATAGACGAGTATTTATTCTTTGTAGTAGAAGGTTTCGGTCCAGCGAGATCAATAGAGATTCGGTCAAAGGGTTGCGTTGCATGGATCAGGTTCTTAAACTGTTCTCTATGTTCGGTTGTCCATCATCAGTTCATTCGGACAGAGGAACACAGTTCATGTCTCGTGAAGTCGCAGATTTTCTGTTGAGCCACGGTGTCGTCATGACACACTCCACTCCCTACCACCCCCAAGGTAACGGACAATGTGAAAGAGAGATTGGTACTATTTGGAAAGCTGTACGCCTAGCACTCAGATCCTCCAAACTCCCCGAGTCTCAGTGGGAACTAGTTCTGGACAGAGTACTTCATTCCATTCGGTCCCTCCTTTGTACTGCCACCAATCAAACCCCTCATGAAAGGTTATTTTCTTTCCCTAGGAGATCATTTAGTGGTTACTCCTTACCTTCCTGGCTTGCCACACCTGGACCTGTCCTGCTGCGGAAGTTTGTTCGTAATTCCAAATCGGATCCGTTAGTGGAAGAAGCTGATCTCGAGAGTGCTACACCACACTACGCTCACATTCGCCATCCGGATGGGAGAAGGTCCACCGTCTCCACGAGGGACCTGGCTCCAACCCCTAAGGAACAGACAACCACGCAAGAGAACATCAATGGGACAACTCCCACTGAAGAGATTTCGGCTCCAGAACCGACTTCTACCGATGACAGCGATGGAGGGGCAGCCACTCCTGACGCTTGTTACCCAGCCTCCGATGACACTAGACTTCCGGACACAAGAAAAAGCGACTCGCCCGAAACTTCCGAAGAAAGACCTGAACCACTGAGACGTTCAACAAGTCAGGAAAGCTCCGGATAGACTAGGCGTGTGATATGTACGTAATTATTTGTAAGAGGGGGAGAATGTGGTGATTCTATAGTTAAGTTGTCTGTATTTGTTGGGGTTTTAGTGCTTGTTCGTTTTAGTGTTTCATATGTATCGTTCGGGATAGGTGATTCGTATGTAATATGAATCGTATTATATGGTTTCGAAACTAACGGATCTAGTTTCTTCGTCGATGAAGCCAGTGCACTCGGGCTGCAGGTACTGTACGCACCTAGGGTTTTCTTGCCGAGTAAAGCCTAGAGAAAAGGGCTTTTGAGATGGTTTACTTATTCCCTCACGATATTTCTTTTAGTTCCAGACAAAAGGAAATTGATTGTTTGGTATAGAAAACATGAATTTGTTATAGAAAGTATGTAAAAATTAATGTAAAGGAAAACCTATTCTTACCATGACGGCATAGACTTTTATTTTTTTACAGCAGAGGAGACAGTACGAGGGCGTAAACAAGAAAAAGAAAAAAAACTGAAAAAAAACTTAACCTGCTGTTTTTTTATTCGGAAAGCGTAAATGTAAATATTTTTTTATATATATTTTCACATAAATGTTTTGTTAATTCTAAATAGGTGATGTATATTATCCATGTTTTATATTTTTTACTTCATTTCCTTCATTATTTTACTATTTACTTATTATTTTACTTGTTATTGGGTACCTTTGGGAAACCTGGGGAAGGTAAACTGAGGCAATCCCGGATGCCACACTGCCCCGACTGGTTCTCTCCCACCACAGGCTCAACTATGCCAGATTATCGTACTCAGAGCCTCGTAGTTACCGATTTCTGACTCAACTATTCTCAAGTCACCAATAATTAACGATTTTTACGCTAACTTTATATGAAGTCCGTTACTGGGGTCGAGGAGGCTGTTTTTAGGTCGGAAATAGGGAAACCTAGGAGACTGAGTACGACAGTCTGGCAACGTTGTATGAGATCAATGGGCCAACGGTTCGGAGATGAGCACCGGAGCCACGCGCAGCTATAGAGTATGCACCCACCTTTGCCTTACCTTTTGTTGTTGTTTTTACTCGCTGTTTAACTGGCTGACTTGACTGACTGGCTGACTTGACTGACTGACTGACTGTCCGACCGACACACAGACTGACAGCAACACACTCTAACCTTTCGTCTCTTTGGGAAGGTCAAGTTTTCTCTCCAGTCTCTCCCTCCAGTCTCTCCACCTCCTCCTACCCTTTGTTTTTGTGTCTCCTCCTCTTCCTCCCTTTTTTTTATTTTCCTTTTCCTTACCTCCTTCCTTCCCTTACTCTTTTCTCCCCTTTCCTCTTATTCCTTTTCCTCTTCTTGTTTCTGTGTTCATTTCCTTAATTTCTTTCATCTTTTAATTTTCTCTCCGTCTTTCAATTATCCTTTTTTTCCCCCTTTCTCTCATTCACCTTTTCCTTCTTTCCTTGTTTTTCTTTCTTTGTTGTTCTCCCGTTTCCGTTTCTTTATCATCCCCTTTTCTTCTCTTCCTCTTACCACATCCCTCTCCCTCTCTTTCCCTTTTCAATCCCCGTTTTCTTCCTTTTCAACTTCCTTCATTATCTATCTATCTTCTTCACTCCTTCCCACCTTCTTTATTTTTACCTTCTCTTCTGTTTTTTTTCCTTCATTCCTTTTCTTCTTTTTCTCTTATCTCATTCCTTCTCTGCTCGTTACCTTCTCTCCTGTTTCCTTTTCTCATTCCTTCTCTCCTCGTCTTTCCCTTGCCCTCTCTTCTCATTCCTTTCCTTCTTTCCTTACTTTCTCTACTTTCCTTCATCCCTTACCTTCCTTCTCTCATTCCTTCTCTCTCCTCTCTCATCCCTTGCCTTCTCTCCTTTCCTCTTTCCCTCATTTCTTCCCTTTTCTCCTCTTTCCTTATTCCTTCTCTCCTTCTTCCCTCATTTCTTAACTTTTCCTTTCTTTACTTCCCTTTCCTTAATCTCTCTCCTCTCCTCTTTCCCTTACCTCCTTTCCTCTCTCTCAAAATACTCCAGACAACAACAAATTACTTAGTAGGTCGTTCTGGGTCGTTGGCGGAGTGACTAACGGCCTTGACTCGTGATCTTAGCGCCCGGGGTTCGAGCCTCAGCTGGGCGCCACAAGGAGGATTTGAAGGTGGTACGAAATGGACTTTAAAACTATTAAGTCTGTCTGGTTAACCTTTTAAAGCCCAGCGATCGTGTGGAAAGGCTTATATTTTGGTCTTACGCGTCGTGACTTATCAGACGTTGAGGAAGGAGAGGAGGAGGAGGAGTGGAGGAAGGAAAAGAATGGAAGGAAGAAGGGTGTGAAAGGGTGGGAGAGAAAGATCAGGGAGTAGGAAGTAATAGGAGGAGAAGGGAGAAGGATAGGGGAAGAGAGGGAATGGGAGGAAGGGAGGAGGGGCAGGAGTGATAGACTAGACTCACTTTAGGGTAGGAAGAAAAATGATGATGAGGATGAGGAGGAAGAGGAGGAAAGGTAGAAGGTTGCAGGCACGGAGAGGAAGGAAGAGGGAAGGTCGTGGAAGGGCGAGAAAGAATGGGGAGGAGAAGAGGAGGAGGAAGAAGAATAGGAGAAGGAAGAAGGTTGTAGGCACGGAGAGGAAGGAAGAGGGAAGGTCGTGGAAGGGCGAGAAAGAATGGGGAGAAGAGGAGGAGAAGGAGGAAGAAGAAGAGGAGGAAAGGTAGAAGGTTGTAGGCACGGAGAGGAAGGAAGAGGGAAGGTCGTGGAAGGGCGAGAAAGAATGGGGAGAAGAGGAGGAGAAGGAGGAAGAAGAAGAGGAGGAAAGGTAGAAGGTTGTAGGCACGGAGAGGAAGGAAGAGGGAAGGTCGTGGAAGGGCGAGAAAGAATGGGGAGAAGAAGAGGAGGAGGAAGAAGAAGAGGAGGAGGATAGAAGGGAGTGTAAGAAAGAAAATATGAACAACAAGACTTCCTTATCTCCCTCCGTGCGTGGCCTTGAATCACGATCACGAGTGGGCGTGGGCGTGGGTGTGGGCATGGGCGTGGGCGTTCATGGGTGAGGCGGAGGGTGTAGGTGTCAGTCTGGGCGAAGGGGGGTAGGGGGTCAGATTTTTTTTTTTTCGGTGCTGCCTAAAGCGAGGGGCCTCTTGACAACCCATCCCGTTAATGCCGCGGGTGAATTTCTTTTATAGTGGCGCCGTAGTGTATGACTTGCTCTTGACCGAAATCCCTGAAGTTAAGGTTGACGCGGGGGAATTTCTTTTATAGTGGCGCCGTAGTGTATGACTTGCTCTTGACCAAAATCGCTGAAGTTAAGGTTGCTTGAAGATCCGGAGCATGTGGGTAATCTGCCGCCACTCGCCAATGGTTGAAAATCGTCAGTTTCCTTCGGTGGGGTTCGAACCTCGGTACACTGGATCACCACGTCCGCTCGCTGACCACTCGGCAGGGGGGATAGGGATCTCTCCTCTTTCCTCTTCCCTTTCATTTTTCTCTTTTCTTTCTTTCACAGGTTCACATTTACTTCCTTCTTTCCGTAACTCTTTTTCCTTTTTATTCTAATTTTTCGTATTTTTTCCTTATTTTTATTTTCATGTTCCTACACTTTTCATTTAATATTTTATCTTTCCTCTATTCTCCTTTTCATCTTTCCATAAGTCTTCCTTCTTTTCCTGCATGGATGTGGATGAGATGAACGAAGATGTGGATAAAAATGTTGATGAGATGGGTAAGGGAGGGAGGATGGAACATGGTCGTGAAGGAGGAGGAGGAGGATAAGGAAGAAGGGATAGAGGAAGGATATAGGGCCAGTTTCACAGTTTCCCCATGATGGGTTAGTAAGCTACCAAACCAATACCAGAGCCTTCGAAATTTCCTTGTATAGTGTCTGGGGTTTATATTTAAGTTCACAAATTTGATGAAACTATACCGGAAAAGTCTTGTGTATTTAGTGTGGCATCGAAGACCTCACCATTTTGGATTGTATGGGATTCTATAGTTTGGTTCGGGCTGTTACGAAGACAATGTGTTGGACTGTGAAACCGGCTCAAAGAAGGGAGAGTCCGGGTTGATAGACGTTCACTAAGACAACATGTGGGTAGTCTTGGGCCACTCGGCGATGACAGGGCATTTTCAGCTGGTAGCGGCGGGCGGGACACGAACCAGGCTCTCCAGAACACCGCTCCCTCACGCTGACCGCTCAACCACCGCCTCCCTGAATAGAGTAGGTGTGGAAATTGATAGTTTTAAGGAAGGATATGGAAGGGGGAGACATGGGTGTTGCAAGAAGACAAGGATACAAAGATTGGATACATAGAGGGAGTAGGAGGAGGGGAAGGAATGGTAGGAAGAAGGATGTGCAAGGGAGGAAGAGAAGAATCACGGAGTAGGAGGAGGAAGAAGAATAGAGGAAGAGAAGCAATGGGAGGAGGAGTGGATATGCAATAGGGATAGAGGCTAGGAGTGATATGAGAGGTAGGAGTAGGGATCGGAGGTTGGGAGTGCTTTGAGAGGTAGAAGTAAAGGAATAGGAGTAGAAATAGAGACAGGAAGGAGTAGGATAGAGTCTTGGAGAGGTTGGAGTAGCCAGGGAAAGGATACAGGTGAATCGAGGCAGGTAAGGGAGTGGCTGGCGAGGATTATTAAGGGGAGGACTCACACCTGCCCTTTAGACTCACCTGTGGCGGGCGTCCATAGGTGAAGGTGGTGCAGTGCTGGGGGACACACACACACACACACACACACACACACACACACACACACACACACACATATATACTCGCGCGCACCCCCCCCCCTCCCCCTCACACACACACTGATAGATAAGACATGATATGGAAGCGATGATAGATAATTAGATTAGATAGATAGATAGATAGATTAGATAGACATGCAGATATTAAACACAGAGATAGATAGAGACAGGGAGATAGAAACGGATGGATAGATAGATATGTAGATAGATAGATAGATAGAAATTAAACACATTGATATAAATACATTTCCCATTGATCACTTTGTTTCTCTTTCTTTTCCTTATCATTTAATCTTGCAAAGCACCAAATTTTATCATCTTTACGATTTCTTAACATCAATCAATCAATTAAGGGGAGTATACGCTAGATTGATGGGGTGACTGATATTGATACTTACCTTACCTTACCATACCTTACCTTACCTTACCTTACCTTACCTTACCTTACCTTACCTTACCTCACCTTACCTTACCTTACCTTACCTTACCTTACCTTACCTTACCTCACCTTACCTTACCTCACCTTACCTTACCTTACCTTACCTTACCTTACCTTACCTTACCTTACCTTACCTTACCTTACCTTACCTTACCTTACCATACCATACCATACCATACCATACCATACCATACCATACCATACCA
>NC_066532.1:19107626-19130126 GCF_024679095.1 Eriocheir sinensis | reverse complement strand
TCACTTTTTCCTCTTTCACAAATATATCTACTTGCTTCTCATTAACTTTTCTTTCACTCTTTTCTCTTCTCTTTCACTGTCCTCTTTACTCTTCTCTTTCTATCTTCTCTCTTTCCTCTTCTCTTTCACTTTTTCCTCTTTCACAAATATATCTACTTGCTTCTCATTAACTTTTCTCTTTCACTCTTTTTTCTTTACTCTTCTCCCAATCTTTCCTCTTTCCTCTTTCACTTTTCTCTTTTCTTTCTTTCACAGGTATACATTAACTTTCTTCTCTTCCACAGGTGAGTCGTCCTTGGATGTCACCGTATGGCTATGTATGTATTTTGCCTCCTTTAATATTCTCGTCGTGTATCGTTTTATATTACATTTTTAACCATTCAGATAATTATTGATAGGAGGAGGAGAATAGTGGAGGCGAAGAAAGAGTTATAAGAGGGTGAGGAAATGGTACAGAAAAAGGAGAAGGATTAGGAGAAGGATGGAGGTGAAGAAAGAGTTAGAAGAGGATGAGGAAATTGTACAGAAAAAGGAGAAGGATTAGGAGAAGGATGGAGGTGAAGAAAGAGTTAGAAGAGGGTGAGGAAATGGTACAGAAAAAGGAGAAGGATTAGGAAAAGGATGGAGGTGAAGAAAGAGTTAGAAGAGGGTGAGGAAATTGTACAGAAAAAGGAGAAGGATTAGGAAAAGGATGGAGGTGAAGAAAGAGTAATAAGAGATGATGGTATACGGAAATAAAGGAGGAGGAGGAGGAGGAGGAGGAGGAACAGATGAGAGGTAAAGAAGAATGAGATGTAGGCAAGTAGATGGTATATAGAAAGAGGAGAAGGAGGAGGAGGATGGAGGAGGAGGAGAAAGAGGAACAGATGGGAGATGAAGAAGAATGAGATGTAGGCAAGGAGATGGTATATAGAAAGAGGAGGAGGATGGAGGAGGGGGAGAAAGAGGAACAGATGGGAGATGAAGAAGAATGAGATGAAGTATAGAAAGAGAAGATCGAGAATGATACAGAAGAGGAGAAAGAGGAGGATAGTGAAAATGAAAAAAAGTAAGCCGAAGGTGAGGATAGAGTATAAAGAAAGAGGAAGAAGATGGAAGTGAAGAATGAATAAGGGAAGATGATGGTAGTAGGACAGGAAGAGGAAGAGGAGGAGGAATAGGAGAAAGGTGGAATTGGAAGAAGAGTACAAAGAGGAGACAGGAAGAAAAGAGATGGTGGTGGTAGTGATGGAGGAAGAGGAGGAGGAGGAGGAGAAAGAAGAGAGGAAGATGGTGAAAGAAGAAGAGTAGGAGAAGGAGGAAGATGTTGGTGATAGGGATAGTAGAGAGAGAGAGAGAGAGAGAGAGAGAGAGAGAGAGAGAGAGAGAGAGAGAGAGTTACCCATCAAAACCAAAATATTTTCTGTAACATTACTCCCACAAAACCCATCAAAGGAATCACTAATCTATCTTCATCCTCTTTCTTGACGCCTAAACGATTCTTAACAACACAAATTACAATGGACAACAGGTAAATAAAGAAAAGGCTTCAGGTTGTGTCCTAGTGCACTCGTTATTACTGAAGGGAAAGAGGAAAATAAAGGGAAAATGAGTTAAGTCTGTTCATCTTAGTTCACCCTCACATCAAAAGCCGGAAGGGAGGGAGAGAGGAAGGGAAGGAGGGAGGGAGAGAGGAAGGAAAGGAGGGGGGGAGAAAGGAAGGGAAGGACGGAGGGAGAGAGGAAGGGAAGGACGGAGGGAGAGAGAAAGGGAAGGAGGGAGGAAGAGAGGAAGGGAAGGACGGAGGGAGAGAGGAAGGGAAGGACGGAGGGAGAGAGGAAGGGAAGGAGGGAGGGAGAGAGGAAGGGAAGGAGGGAGGGAGAGAGGAAGGGAAGGACGGAGGGAGAGAGGAAGGGAAGGACGGAGGGAGAGAGGAAGGGAAGGACGGAGGGAGAGAGGAAGGGAAGGAGGGAGGGAGAGATGGAGTCAATTTTAGCATTCTCCTCCTCCTCCTCCATTTATTTTTCTTTCTCATCTCCTTTCGTTTCGTTGGCTTCCTTTCTTCCCTTTCTTCCCTTTCTTTTCTCATTTATTTTCTTCCACCTTTTCCTTCCTACCCTTTCTCCTGTCAAGCATGCATATTTTCATCCTTTACTCTCTTATTTCACCCATATTTTTTTTTCTTCCCTACACACACACACACACACACACACACACACACACACACACACACACACACTTAATTAATCAGTTACGTATACCATGAATTAATAAGAGCATGAATTATTATCTTACTTCTGGCAACTAGAACACTAAGAGAAACATGTGCAAATGGAAACTAATGAATTTAAATGAATGATCTTTACCGCCACACTCATGCATTCCACTAACTCTCCCATACAAGCTTTATGTAACATTGTTCATGCATCAAAAAAGCGGAAATGTCCTTAATCTAAAATCATCTTAACTCTGGCAACTACGAAACAAAAGTAACGTGTAAATCTTTGAATATAAATACTAATTGCTGTTCCATTCACTCCTTCACTTCATTTCTTCCACTCTTCTTTCTACGCAAACTTTATATATCACCTCCTATCTACTAGTAAAGCTGAAAATGTCACTAAACCAAAAGTATCTTAACTCTGGCAACGAGAAAACTAGATAGACAAGTAAGTCAATGAATATAACGACTAATTTCTTCCCTCCACTCCCTTGCTCTATTTCCTCGACTCTTTCATGCTTCCCTTATCTTCATCCACCACTTCCCATTCATCCATAGAGCGGAAATGTCCTTCAACTAAAATTATCCTAACTCTGGCAACTAAGTGACGTGTAAATCAATGAATATAACATCAAGTACTTTCCCTTTACTTGTTTCTTCATTTCCTCCACTCTTTGATGCTTTCGTCATCGTTATTCATCACTTTTCGTCCAGCAGTAAAGCAGAAACTGTCCCTAATTGATTAAACAAAAAAAGTATCCTAACTCTGGCAACTAAGAGACGAGTAAATCAGTTAATATAACATCAAGCACTTTCCCTGCACTCCTCTCCTTCATTTCCCCCACTCTTTCATGCTTCCTTAATCTCTATTCATCATTTCTCATTCCCAGCAACGCGTGAGTGAAATAAAAGAAAATATATAACAAACATCTAAACTCTGGCAACTGAGAACGTGTAAATCAATTAATATAACATCAAGCACTTCCCCTGCACTCCTCTCCTTCATTTCCCCCACTCTTTCATGCTTCCTTAATCTCTATTCATCATTTCTCATTCCCAGCAAAGCGTGAGTGAAAGAAAAGAAAATATATAACAAACATCTAAACTCTGGCAACTGAGAGACGAGTAAATTAATTAATATAACATCAAGCACTTCCCCTGCACTCCTCTCCTTCATTTCCCCACTCTTTGATGCTTCCTTTATCTTTATTCATCGGTCCTCGTCCAGCAGTAAAGCAGAAACTGTCCCTTATTGATTAACCAAAAAAGTATCCTAACTCTGGCAACTGAGAACGTGTAAATCAATTAATATAACATCAAGCACTTCCCCTGCACTCCTCTCCTTCATTTCCCCACTCTTTGATGCTTCCTTTATCTTTATTCATCGGTCCTCGTCCAGCAGCGGGTCGGGCGAGGTTCATAAAAAGGTCCAACGTGGAGGTGCCGGGGATTGAACCCGGGACTTCTCACATGCGAAGCGAGCACTCTACCTCTGAGTTACACCCCCTCGTGTGGGAGACCGGGATTACGCCGAGGTATATCTAGTCTGTTTTTATTACTGGGTTTTTATTTGGATTTTCTTTGTGTAGAAGCGGTGTTTGGAGTGTCGTAAGGAATGATGGTGGTGCTTTTCGTATTTGGTTCCTTTTTTTCTTTTTCTTTTTGGAGAGAGAAAATGGGAGAGGGTGACTACTTTTGCAGGTTTTTTTTCATTGCATTTTTTTTTATTTAGTTCCTATTTTTTTTCTTCTTTTTGGAGAGAGAAAATGGGAGAGGGTGATACTTTTGCAGTTTTTTTTTTTCATTGCATTCTTTTTGGGGAGGTCTTCTCTTTATTTATTTTTATTTTTATTTGAGTTTTCCTCTTCATTAAATTAACGGGCCGTCTTAAGACATTAAGGGCCCGTTCCCCTAGTGATAGTACTATAGGCAAATCTTTAACAACATTCATTAAGTGTTATTCAGAGTTTCCAAAGCGTTAAATTAGTATGTTGGGCGAATTACTGTATGCATGTTTTCTTCTTGCTTCGATCCTTTAATAGATGGAGAAAATGGGAGATGGTTTTTTTTATTACGCCGAACTTATATTTTAATCCGTTTTTATTTGGGTTTTCTTGTGTTTGGAGTAACATGTTGGTGATGGCCTGCATGGGTTATAGTTTGATAAGTTTCTATTTTCTCTTTATATTTAGAGAGATTGATTGATTGATTGATAGTTTATTGTTGCAAGTAAAACAAATTAAGGTGAAGGGGAGAGAGAAAATGGGAGATCGAGCTATATAGCTATTAGGTAGGTGATAATATATATAACTTTTGCAGACGTATAGTACTTCTATAGTCTTTATTTGGGGTTTAATTGTCTATGTGCTATTGAAACTTTCCTTGGTGGTGGCCGCGGTAAGGAATGGTTATAGTTTTCTTCTTTGATTTCTTCTTTAGAGAGAAAGGAAGAAAATGGGAGACTGGGTTTATTTATCCAGACGTATCGTGTACATTCTTCTTCTTATTGTTGTTTTTATTTGAGTTTCCATATTTATAAGTGGTACCTATACTTAAGTTATGCACTGGAGGTGCCTTAGGGTTAATTTGAGTATGATTTCTATTGAGAAGAAAATGGTCTGTATTCATTCCTATCTAGTGCTTGGGCAATGTTCTCCGTCCCCACATTTTATTGTCTTATTGTCCAGGGGGAGGTACTGCCCCCTCCCTTGTTGTGCTTTCCTTCCTACCATTGTATCTTTTTAATTTCATGGTGCTACCTACACATGTATTAATAGTTGTATAATCACACTCTGTCCTGCCTGGGGGTTGGGATGGCATGTTCCTCCCTTCTCCCTTGTTGTTTACCTGCAACAATAAACTATCAATCAATCAATCACTTATATATGTAGATCGATATGCTTTTATTTTAGTTTTCCTCGTTTATAAGTGCTATTGAAAGTTTCCTTGGTGATGGTGAGGAGTCCATGGTTTTAATGTTTTTCTTTACTTTCTTCTTTTATCCACAGAAAATGGTGTGTAGGCTATAAATGGTCTTCATCCTTATACGCGTGTTTCGTTTGCTTTTTCCTCGTCATTAATTATTATTATTTTTTTTTTTAGAGTATTGGTGATAGTGTAGAATGATGTATTTATGTTTTCTTCGAGATGGGGGGAAATTTAAAATAGTCCTTTGCTTAACTAATTTTCTTTGATCTTCATGCTCTTTGCGATCGACTTAATTGAGCGCTTCCTTTATGACAGCTGTATGTTTAATGGTACTATGGTTTCAGTATCTACACGAAAATGATTTAGATGTATCCCAAATCATACTTCATTATACCTTCTCTTACATATATAGCCTTCTTAATGTCAAATGATGTAAATATAAGCATTTTCTTCGAGATGGAGGGAAATTTAAAATAGTCCTTTGCTTAGCTAGACTTTCTTTGCGACTTGAGTGTTTCCTTTGCGACAACTGTATGTAATTGTGTGGTTTCTGTATCTACACGAAAATGATTTAGATGTATCCCAAATCATACTTCATTATACCTCCTCTTATATTTATAACCTTAATGTCATTTTGGGCATAGGAACATCATCAAAGAGGGTTAAATTAATAGTAAGGATCTTATGAATGGTTAGGTTAGGTGGTAAGATCTTTGTTAATCATATTTCTTCCACTGCAGTGATATGGATATTGTACATGTTTCTTGTATTTTTGCAAATCCCATATATTGCCTGGGGTTTGGGTTGGCATGCTCCTCCCTTCTTTGTTGTGTACTTTTGCAACAGTAAACAATCAATCAATCAGCCAGTCAGTACAGAAGAACTAATGTGCTGAAGGGTTAAGTGACTGCAGCTAAAGACAATAAGGGATAAACAAATAAAAACAACATGCAGTCACTCTTCATGAATCAAACACCAAAAGAGACTGGATTTTATGTTTATTAGTCAGAGAATTATTAACAACAGCAACAGTGGTTGTCGTAGTGACGGCCTCCTGTCAGTCAAGATTTAAAAAAACAGCACACTTTCTTTGTACACACACACACACACACACACACACACACACACACTAATTCATTACCACATACACATTATTAAATACAGGCCTTATACATGTGTTTGTTTTCTTCACACACACACACACACACACACACACACACACAGTTATTTACACATTTCATACCTATTTACAGTTTAAAAAGGCTTTGTGTGTGTGTGTGTGTGTGTGTGTCCCACATGCAACATTTTAAATAACTAAGAACACCCAAAATGCAACACACATTCCAGTCTTTCAATGATGCAAAGGTCCAATATAGTCAAGTCATTTAGCACTCAAGAAACAACACTTCATCTATGCACTGGGCCACACATGCTAGAGGACTTTCAAAGCTCTTCCCATGTTGAGAGATAGATGGCAACACTTGTACAGTCGGCAAAATAAGTATCAAACACCCTTAAGTCATTGGAACAGAATCTGAGCGAAACTTGTATTGGTGTGGTGTCGAATAGGTTGGTCCCAATGTCTAAAGTCTACCCAGTGGTGCCAAACTAACCAACACAACACCATGTCTATAAAATTCGCTTAAATTATATTCCGGCGACCCAAGGATGTTTGATACTTTTATGTGTGTATGTCTTTACAAGTGCTGCCACCTATCTCTCAACCTGGAAAAAGTTTTGAAAGTCACCCAGCATGCCTGACTTTTTTTGGCAACTGTACAACGGATCCTTTAGTCTCAAGTTTATGTCAACCGCCCTAGACACAAGAACTTCAAAATACAGTAAAGAAAACCTGCATTGAAAGTCCCCAATTCTACACTCCACTTTCTCGTCCTGTCTTGTGGATAATTATGGGCAACATACTTAATCCATAGACTTAATTGGTTATACGTAATTATAGACTCCATTCTCAAACCACAGGAACCTCACCATTCAGTCCCGGATTCTACATGTCACTTCATAGTCTTTTTTTCTGAACAACAATACTTCATCCATATACATATAATTTCAAACTCCATTTTCAAACCACAGGAACCTCACCATTCAGAGTCCCAGATTCTACATGTCACTTCATAGTCTTTTTTTCTGAACAACAATACTTCATCCATACACATATAATTTCAAACTTTTTTTTTTCAAACCACAGGAACCTCACCATTCAGAGTCCCAGATTCTACATGTCACTTCATAGTCTTTTTTTCTGAACAACAATACTTCATCCATATACATATAATTTCAAACTCCATTTTCAAACCACAGGAACCTCAACATACAGTAATATAAGATGCATTGAAAGTCCCTGATGCTACACTCCATTTATCGTCCTGTATTTTGTATAAAGACGAACAATACTTGATAACTTGACACTCCATTTTCAAAGATGACTCTCAACATACAGTAAAAAGAAGTTGCAGTTGAAGTCCCTGATTCTACATATTGCTCCATAGTCATGTCTTCTGCATAATTAAGAGCAGCAATACTTGGATCTATTCTATACACTTCATTTGCCACACATAATTATAACCTCCCTTTTCGAACATGACCCTCAACATACAGAAAGTGAAAGTTGCATGGAAAGTATCTAATTTTACACTTCATCATCATGTCTTGTGTATAGTTATGAGCAACAATACTGGATCCATACACTCATAGTTGGTCATACATAATTATAACCTAAATTTTGAACATGAGCCTCAACATGGTAAAAAAAAAAAGTTGCATTCAAAGTCCCTGATTCTACACTTAATAGCCATGTCTTGCGTATAATTAAGAGCAACAATACTTGATCTATACACTCCATTGGTCATACATATTTATAACCTCCCTTTTCGAACATGAACCTCAATATTCAGTAAATAAGTCGCATTGAAAGTGTCCGATTCTACAGTTAATAGTCGTGTCTTGCGTATAATTAAGAGCAATAATACTTGATCTATTCACTCCATTGGTCATACATATTTATAACCTCCATTTTTGCACATGACCATCAACATACAGTAAGTGGAAGTTGCATTCATAGTGTTCAATCCTACACTTCAGTCGTGTCTTGTATATAATTAAGAGCACCTATATTTGATCCTTACACTTATAATTGGTCATACTTAATTATCAACTCCATTCTCAAACCAAATTGCTAGTCTGAGTAATTTGATCATTCACTGTCAATAAAGAACTGCAAGCAACACATCGTTTTCTCAAGTATTAATAATATGTTGCTTAATTGTCATCCAACTCATTATTCTTTTGTCACTGTGTCCAGCTTTCCCTTCTTCCTCGTCACTGTAACTCAGCCACTGTCATGCTGCATAAACTTCAGAGTCTATTTCATTAGGACAATTTTTTTATGGCCAAATTTAAGTTCTGTCTTTACATGAATATAAATTTTTGATGGTCATATTAGGGTCTTTTTGCTGCTGCTACTACTACTACTACTACTACTGCTATTACTACTACTAATATTATTACTATTACTACTCTTACTACTACTACCCTGGGTACTCATGCTACTACTAATGCAACTACTACTACTACTACTACTACTACTACTTTTTCAAGCGGTCAGATTATTTCCTCAATTGAAGATAATTATCATAGTTTAAGAGAGGGTTCAATTTTGCACCAGATCGACTCTTGCACAAGCATACGATGAGTCAGGTAAAAATACATAAATAAACACAATAAATAGACATACATTTGATATGTATAAAAAACTATTGCATTTCAAGACATCATACCTAGCATCCCAGCAATATAATTCTGGTACTCGAAGAAAACAAGTGAAATTAAATGACCACAAACATAATATTTTAAATAACATTAAAATCTGATGACGGCAACACAACACTAGCACAGCAGTTTGAGTCTTGCGTCAGTCGGCTTTGACTATTTCACCCTGAGAAACTCCTTGCTGTTAAAATGTGTAAAGAACTGTAATGTCAAATTGCAGAAAGAAATGACTTCATGTAATGCTAGAGAAAGGTTTATTGAGTAACTTGAGTTGTGTGTGTGTGTGTGTGTGTGTGTGTGTGTGTGTGTGTGTGTGTGTGTGTGTGTGTGTGTATTTTTGTAGCAGCACATGTCCAGCAAATTGTATGCACCCTTCAGATGAGTATTCATGTAATAAAAAAAAAGAAGAAAAAATGGAAAACTGAGATCGTATAAAATATTAATTATCAAGGGAAAAAAAAAGAGCATCCATCATTGCACCAACTTGATGCAGATTCATTTTCATCCCTCAAGCAGACACTTCCAAGTATTATGTACGTCTTCTCTACGCACACTCATTGGAATGACTTCAATGTACGAACACACACTCAGCCCGACAAGTTTCAGGTTTAATTAAGGCGGTGTGAGGTGGGCTTAACTTGGCATGATGAAGCCCTCCTCCAGGGTGGGGGCGTGGTCGGTGGGCAGCAGGCCGGGCGCACCGTCCTCTATTGGTGTTGTTGGTACGCCTTCCACTAGCTGGTACTGCGTCACGCCTCCAACCGTCTGCTGTAGAAAGAGCTTCCCGTCGACTGTCTGCAGCAGCACCTCAGACCCGTTAAGCAGCGGCGTCTCGGCCGGGAGGGCGTCGTGGCTGGCGTTGGTCGGCGAGGAGTTGATCGGCACTGCGTCTGTGTTGACGTCGGCATTTGTGTTCTCGACAAGGAATTGTTTGAGCGGCGCTGCGTCCTCCACCACGATCTGGATGTTTGGGTTCGTCGGCTGCTGGTGGAGGAGCTGCTGCAGGCTGTCATCCACGCTCACCAGCACCTGCATGCCCTCCTCAGCCTCCTGCCCCCCCTGGCCCTCCTTGCAACCCTCGCCGAGCCCCGGAGGGGAGGTGTCACCCTCCTCCCTCATGATGATGTACTGCAGGCCCCCGTCGGCGCTGGCCAGCTGGACCACTGTCTCGTTGCTGTGGCCGTCCACCAGGGGCTCCTCTGCACCACTCTCGTCCTCCATGTCATCCGTGCCGGCCAGGCCCCCCGCCAGCTGGAGGATGACGGCCTCCTGGCACTCCGTGGAGCCCTCCAGGTGGTCCCGCATGTCGTCCTCGGAGTGCGTGGCGTGCAGGCAGCCCGGGCACTGCCACACGCTGGTGCTGACGGCGGCTTGCTCCCCCTTGTCTGCCTCGCCATCGCTCATGATGTGGAAGCGCAGGAGTCTGGTCAGGTCCTGCCAGCTGAGGGAGGACACCTGCTCCAGGAAGGAGTCTGTGGCCGTGGCCGGGTCCACCGAACTCGAGGGCAGGGAGAGCTCCAGGGTGGGTGACGGCACCAGGCGGGTTTTGATGGCTTGGCCTATGGCCTCCACCCCCTGGCCGGTGTGCTCCTCCAGGTGCCGCAGGATGGAGCTCTGAGCCACAAACATCTTGCTGCAGGTGGAGCACTGCCAGCGGTTCACAATGACGTGGCACGTGCCCTCGGTGAGCCCGTGCTCCGCCTGTATGTGCCGCAGGATCTGCTGCCGGCTGTTGGCGGACTGCTGGCACACCTCGCACTCGTAGGGCTTCTCCTGCGTGTGCGTCAGCAGGTGCCGCTCCAGTTGGGCCTCGCTGCGGAAGCTGCGGCCGCACTCCTCACAGGCCACGCTCGACCCACCCAGGTGCGTGGCGGCGTGCCGAACCTGGTCGGACTCGAGGCTGAATTTCCGGTCGCACAGCGAGCAGTCATAGTGCAGCTCCTGGTGGCGCCTGGCAGCATGGTTCCTGAGCAGGCTCTCGGACCGGAACATCTTGTGGCAGCCATCCACCTGGCAGATGTTTGGCGTGCTGGAGCTGTGGGTGACCAGGTGGTTCTTGAGGTGGAGCTGCCTGGCGAAGGGCTCGGAGCAGACGTGGCAGAGGAGCGTGGCCTCGGCGTGGTGCACCAGGTGGTGGTTGACCAGCGCCTCGTTGGAGGAGTAGGAGCGGCTGCAGGAGGAGCACGGGTACTCCCTCCTGTGCTTGAGCTTGTGTGCCTTGAGCTCCGTGTGCTTCTGGAAGGTCTTGGAGCAGTAGGGGCAGACCAGGAGGCTGCTGGAGTGTGTGCGCATGAGGTGGTCATTGAGCGGCCGCTGGCGCTTGAACTGCTTGAGGCAGATGTGGCAGGTGAAGGCCTTCTCCGAGGAGTGCGTGATCATGTGGTCATCGTAGCGGTGGCGATCCACGAAGGACTTGTCGCAGAGGGAGCACTGGTACCGCACCACGTTCTCCCCGCCGTGCTCGGCCCGCTGGTGCTTCCGGTAATACTCCTGTGTGTCGCACTCCAGGCCGCACTGCTCACACTTCCACCGCTTCTGGCACTTCTCCACGTGGTCATTGTAGTAGCCGATGGACTTGAACTCCCTTTGGCAGACGGGGCACGGCTTGGCCTCCTTGAAGTAGTGGCTCTTGTAGTGCTCCCGCAGGTTGCTCTCCATGCCAAACTTTATCTTGCAGTCCGAACACTCGAAGGTCTTCTCTTCCATGTGCATCCACAGGTGTTCCTCCAGCAGGTAGATGCTGTCGAAGATCTCCTGGCAGAAGTCGCATGCCACCTTGTGCTTCTTGGGGTTCTTGTTGCCCAGCTTCTGGAACTCTTCGTGGTGACGGTTCTTCATGTGCTTGCGCAGGAGGGTGCCCTGGGCGTAGGCCTTGTCGCAGAATTGGCACTTGTGGGGGAGGCTGCCCTTGTGGCTCAGCATGTGCGTGCGCAGGAACTTGGTGGTGAGGACCTTGTTGCAGACCGGGCAGTTCATCTTCTTGGGCAGGTCCTTGACACGCTGACCCTTGAGGGGGTTCAACACGTCCATCTCCTCGAGGCCGCCCTCCACCGTCTGCTGCAGGTGGAGCGTCACGTCACCCGAGGGCTCGCCGCCCACCTCTTTCTTCTCCTCCTTGACCTGCACCAACCCGTCGCTGGTTATCACCAACACTTTGGGCTCCAACGCAGTGCTCTCGCTGCCCTTGCGGCCCCTCTCGTCGCCCTTAGCCTTGGCACTCGCCCCCTTAGCCTCCGCCTGGCCTTTGGTGCCACTGCTCTCCGTGCTGCCAACAGGGTCGCAGGAGTGGATTGTCCTGACATGGTCCTCCAGCGCCTCCTCCTTCATGAAGCCCAGGTGGCACAGCTTGCACTGGAAGGCTCGGTGGGTGTTGCGGTGGAACCTGAGCATCTCCGCGCAGGCAAACTTGTCGCCGCAGTGCTGGCAGAGCAGCGTGGGCTCGGCGCCGTGCATGCAGCGGTAGTGCTCCTCCAGGTCCCGCGCCAGACTGTAGCAGGCGGAGCAGCTGCTGCAGGTGTAGAGCTTCATGTCGAAGGCCTTGTGCACCCGCACCATGTGCCTGTTGAGGGAGCTGAAGCAGAGAGTCTTGAAGCTGCAGTAGTTGCAGGTGTACTCGCAGCCATTGTGCATCTTCTGGTGGTGGAGGCGGAAAGCCTTCACCCCCGCCACCTCCTCCCTGCACAGGGGGCAGCAGAACACGTGCCTCTGCTTGTCCGGCTTCTTGATACGCTGGCGGGGGGGCGCCCTGGTGGTCTTGACCCTGCCTGGGGGGGCGGGGTGCATGATCTCCCTGTGGTGCTCCAGGGAGGTGCCAAGAACAAACTCCATGTCGCAGGCCTCGCAGTACAGTGTGGGGTTGTGGTCGTGGTCGTGGCGGAGGTGGCGCTCCAGCGGGCGGAAGCTGTTGAAGGTGGCGGGGCAGTCCGGGCACTGGACGGGGTGGTGGCGGTGGTGCATGTGCAGGCGGTGGCGGTCGCGGCCGCGCTCTGTGGGGAAGCAGCGCTCGCACTCGCTGCACGGGAAGCTGTCCTGCTTACATCTGCCTGCTGGGGGTTGTGTCGCCTTGTGGCACTCCTGGGCGTGCTGCCGCGCCTCCTCCCGCCCCAGGAAGGTGCTGGCACACATTTTGCACCGGTACTTCTTGACGGCAGCGGTGGCAGTGGCACTGCTGGCCCCTGCTGCATCCCCACACACCTCAGACCTGATGCTTGCTGACAAGGGGGTGGGGGCTGGGGTGGCTGTGGGGGAGGGAGTGGGGGCGAGGGTGGGGACAGGGGAGGGTGAGGGTGGGGTGGCGGGGTTGCTGATGGTGGCGTGAAAGGTGTCACCCCCGCCATGGGACAGCACCACCTCCACCCCGGCCGCCAGGTCCTCCTTCACCGCCGTCACCTCAATGAAGGACGAGGCGCCTCCACCGCCGGGCTCCATCTTCGCCTGGGGCCCTCCACCGGGCCCACCCCCGCCATCCTCCTGCTGCTGCTGCTCCTGCTTTCCCCTCTCCTCCTGCTCCTCCTGCTGAGGCTCCAGCCTTATGCTGGGATCAGACTCTGGCTTGCTGGCCTCTGTGCTGCTCTCAGCCTCTACCGCTGCACTCATCTTGCTGATGGCAATGATCAGGTTCTCCTCCTCCTCCTCCTGGGTGCCTCTGCTGCAGCTCAGGCCCTCCATGGAGATGAGTGGCCCTGTGGCATCACCAGTGAGGCCCAGGATCTCCTGCACCACATCGTCCAGGGCCAGGCCCTCCCTTGGCGCCGGCAAGCCCATGTCGGTCACCTGGATGATGCAGGTCCCATCCGGCCCCTCTTCCTCTCGGCCTGCCTCCACCTCCACGATATCCACGCCAGGCAGGGCTGTTCTCTGCTTCCCCACACTCCGCCTCTTTCCCTTCGGCTCCTCCACATCCTCGTCCTCGATGTAGAACTCTTTCTCACCCTTCAGCACTTCCAGAAAGGTGCTGAACTTGGCTGAGCGCTTCCGCTTCTCCCGCTGGTTCACCATGAGCGGCGGTGGCTGCTGGTGCTGCCGGGGCTGCTGGGGCTTCAGGGCACTGCTGTTCGAGGCGTTGGGCGGCCGGCCTCGGCGGCGCTTGAGGACACTGCTCCCTTTGTTGGTGTCCACTTTGCTCCTTCCTTTCTGAGCCTCTGAGGGTTGTGTTTCTGAGGTCATGGCTGCCGCCCCCTCCGCCGCCACCTTCATACCCTTGTACTGCCTCTCCAGCTGGTCCTTGATGCCCTGCCTCTCCGGGGCGCTGCCCACCACTATGTTTATGGCCCCCACGGCAGCAGCAGCGTCCCCTGCAGTCCCCACCTTCTGGATCTTGGTCTGGATGTGGCTGCCCATGTCTGTCGTCAGCTTCTGGAGTCTGTCCTTCTCGTTGAAGAGCTTGAGGCAGCGCGCACAGATGATGTCAGTGGAGGTGAGGTGAGGCTGCAGCGCCGGCCCCACCACCTCCCGCAGCGGCGTGGCCGTGTGCTCCGTTATACCGTGCAGCAGCAGGATGCAAGGGTCTTTGTCGTCTGGGACGCCGACACACACCACGCACTTCCTGCCCTCCATCATGCTCCTGCTGCTATCACTGCTGCCCTGCAGAGAGTTACTAAATTAGTGGCAAGGTAAAGATAAAGTTGGGGGCATGCGCTACAGCTGCACGTGGCCTCAGTGCTCATCTTCATCTCATTGGCTGAGAGGTAACCTAGCCTAACTATTACACAGACCTAACCTAACAATTACACTATGAGGCCTAACTTATTTATTACACTATGAGGCCTAACCTAACCATTACACTATAAAACCTAACCTAACATAACCCAAACCTTACAAACCTAACCTATCCTAACCCAACCCTTACAAACCTAACCTAACCCATTAAAGACCTAATGTTACCCAACCACTACACAGAGAGGTTTGGAAATAATACTAGAAATAAAATAAAAAATACCAGTTATAGCATATGCCCCAAACTTTACACTACCTTTAGAAATAATGAATCTTCTCTAACCACTACCTCTAACCTCTACAAACGTTAGTGGGTTGACCTCTCTTGGGTTAGTGGCTTGATCTTTCCAGCCCTACTTAGTTTTTTCCACCTCTTATAAAGCAATGCGTCTACCTTCTCCCATCATGCAAGTCTACCTTCTCCCAAAACAGATATATAGGACCTGTCTAGCACGTGATCTAGTCTTGATATGTTAAGAAAGCTAGTCATTTTTTTTTGTTCTATCCTTTTTCCTGCTCTAACCTTTCCCACCTCTTCTAATGCATATATAAGAGCTGTTGAGTGCTCTATGTTCCTCTTAAAGTCTATAAAAGGGTCATAATAGGGTATATTTTTATGGGTCTTGATATGTAAAGAAATCAGAGTATTTTTGTTCTGCTACTTTTCCAACTCTATATAACCTTTCTTTCCCTTTTTAAGCACGTATAAGAGCTTTTCAGTGCTTTATTTTCCTCTTAAAGTCTATAAAAGGGTCATAATACAGTTTATTTTTATGGGTCTTGATATGTAAAGAAAAATCAAGTGAGTATTTTTTTGGCCAGTGTGATTGTTCTGCTTCTTTTCCAGCCCTGTTCAACCTTTCTTGCCCTTTTCACTGCTTATATACGAGCTGTTCAGTGCTTTATGGTGTCCTTAGTGTGCATAAAAAGGTCATAATAGGGTATATTTTATGGGTCTTGATATGTATTGAAAACCCAAGTGAGTATTTTTGTTAGCCAGTGTGATTGTTCTGCCTCTTTTCCAGCCCTGTTCAACCCTTCTCGCTGCTTATATACGAGCTGTTCAGTGCTTTATGGTGTTAGTAGTGTGCATAAAAAGGTCATAATAGGGTATATTTTATGGGTCTTGATATGTACTGAAAACCCAAGTGAGTATTTTTGTTAGCCAGTGTGATTGTTTTGCCTCTTTTCCAGCACTGTTCAACCCTTCTCGCTGCTTATATACGAGCTGTTCAGTGCTTTATGGTGTCCTTAGTGTGCATAAAAAGGTCATAATAGGGTATATTTTATGGGTCTTGATATGTATTGAAAACCCAAGTGAGTATTTTTGTTAGCCAGTGTGATTGTTTTGCCTCTTTTCCAGCACTATTCAACCCTTCTCGCTGCTTATATACAAGCTGTTCAGTGCTTTATGGTGTTAGTAGTGTGCATAAAAAGGGTCATAATAGGGTATATTTTATGGGTCTTGATATGTATTGAAAACCCAAGTGAGTATTTTTGTTAGCCAGTGTGATTGTTTTGCCTCTTTTCCAGCACTATTCAACCCTTCTCGCTGCTTATATCTGAGCTGTTCAGTGCTTTTATGTTGTAATAAGTGTGAATAAAAAGGTCATAATAGAGTATATTTTATGGGTCTTGATATGTATTGAAAACCCAAGTGAGTATTTTTGTTAGCCAGTGTGATTGTTCTGCCTCTTTTCCAGCCCTGTTCAACCCTTCTCGCTGCTTATATACGAGCTGTTCAGTGCTTTATGGTGTCCTAAGTGTGCATAAAAAGGTCATAATAGGGTATATGTTATGGGTCTTGATATGTATTGAAAACCCAAGTGAGTATTTTTGTTAGCCAGTGTGATTGTTCTGCCTCTTTTCCAGCCCTGTTCAACCCTTCTCGCTGCTTATATACGAGCTGTTCAGTGCTTTATGGTGTTAGTAGTGTGCATAAAAAGGTCATAATAGGGTATATTTTATGGGTCTTGATATGTATTGAAAACCCAAGTGAGTATTTTTGTTAGCCAGTGTGATTGTTCTGCCTCTTTTCCAGCCCTGTTCAACCCTTCTCGCTGCTTATATACGAGCTGTTCAGTGCTTTATGGTGTCCTTAGTGTGCATAAAAAGGTCATAATAGGGTATATGTTATGGGTCTTGATATGTATTGAAAACCCAAGTGAGTATTTTTGTTAGCCAGTGTGATTGTTTTGCCTCTTTTCCAGCACTATTCAACCCTTCTCGCTGCTTATATACGAGCTGTTCAGTGCTTTATGGTGTCCTAAGTGTGCATAAAAAGGTCATAATAGGGTATATTTTATGGGTCTTGATATGTATTGAAAACCCAAGTGAGTATTTTTGTTAGCCAGTGTGATTGTTCTGCCTCTTTTCCAGCACTATTCAACCCTTTAAATGCATATATAAGAACTCTTCAGTGCATTATGTTCCTCCCAGAGTGTGTAAAAGGCTAACATTGAAGCATAATAGGGTCATATCAGGTCATTTTGAGGTTATAGTGTCATTGTTCTGCCTCTTTCCCAGCCGTATTTAACCCTTCTCGCCATATTCAATACATATACAAGAGCTGCTCAGTGCATTGTGTTTCTCCTACAGTGTGTGAAAGGGTCATGTTAGGTCATATTTGGTCAACTTGTCATGGGGTCAGACGTGGCGGTGACCTTCTCCCGCCCTATTTGACCCATCCCACCCCATTCAGTACATAAGTAAGAGCTGTTCAGTGCATAATGTTCCTCCTAGTGTATGTAAGGGTAATTTTGGGCTATATAGAGGTCATGCCGTCATGGGTCAGGCGTGGCGGTGACCTCCTCCCGCCCTATTTAACCCTTCCCACCCCATTCAGCACATAAGTAAGAGCTGTTAAGTGCATAATGTTCCTCCTAGTGTATGTAAGGGTAATTTTGGGCTATATAGAGGTCATGCCGTCATGGGTCAGGCGTGGCGGTGACCTCCTCCCGCCCTATTTAACCCTTCCCACCCCATTCAGTACATAAGTAAGAGCTGTTCAGTGCATTATGTTCCCCCCAGAGTGTATATAAGGGTAATTTTGGGTTACATTGAGGTCATGCCGTCATGGGTCAGGCGTGGCGGTGCCCTCCTCCCGCCCGCCACATGTAAACATTGGTGGTGTGGGTTGGTTCTTGGTTGGTTCTTTTCCAGTGTCACAAATTTAATAAAACTTAAAGGCACGGGGCCCAAACATGCTCTAAGGCGTACCTGAGGAGCGGGAAAACATGCAACTTTCCGCCCGGGGTTTGTGGTGCAGGGCGAGGCGCGGTGTTGTGGGTTCTCCAAAAGGAACCGTCCACGTCTCCACGAGCCAAGATGGCGGGCCAGTGCTCGTCTGGCGGGAGGTACGAACCTGTCACCCCGGGGCAGGCGCGGCCGAGGCTGGCTCTGAGGGGCCTGAAGCCTGGATATGTGACACTGGAGCCGCGAGTGTAGGTAAGTGAACATGGGATGTGTTTGGGACGCCTCAGTGTTTGGGGGAGGGCGAGTAGGGACGCTAGAGGACATAATAGAATATAAAATGAGTCATTGAGATTTAAGGACTCTTCCATTCATGAAGATCCGTCTCAAATCACTGGTCTGGTCACAAAGTCAGTGCCCAATTTGCTACGGAGATCTGGAATCCGTTTGAGATCATGATCTGCCTGATCAGGTACCGGAGCCCGGAGGTGGTTTGTAGCAGACGACGCCCTCGATCGGCCCCTGCGGCCAGTTTAGTGTCGGTGCTCGGAACTCTGCTTCTGTAGCCCTGCCCCTGGCTATGCGGTGAAGGCGGCTGCCTGCGTCTTGTGTGCGGCTGTGTGCGTGAACAACCACTGTGTGACCTACAGGAAGGACTGTATATCGCATCGGCAAATGTTCGAAATTCCTTTTCCTCCACACCACTCGCCAACACACTACTTATACTGTTTTAACCTAGTTTTCGCGGTTTTCAGCACATGTATGTGTCTCAGTATTAACCAACTACCGGAACCTACCGTTTGGGGCCCTCAGACACCACCAAGGGACCTTAATAGTAAATAAAATATAATAAATAGCAGAAATAGGTATCAAAATGACCGCCAAAGGGACAAGATCCACCGAACTTAGCCTGAGGGAAATATAAATTACTAGCAATTAGTCGACTGAAAAAAAAAAATCGTAGAATGCAGCTATTGACTTTTCTTCAAGTATATAGAAATAAAAATCAACGTTTATGCTACGATTGTCTTGATTGTCTTATGTTTGGCTACTGTTTGTTTATCATGTTATTTGTGTTATTAGCAAGTAACTTTCGTGCTTTGGCTACTTGTTCCTTGTCCACATGAAGGGAGAAATCCGGATGCTTGAACTGGTTGAAGGGGGAAACGACAGAAAAAAAATGGTGGGAACTACTGGGCTAGAGGGAAGAACCTTGACTGAAAACGCAATGAAGTTTAACTTGATCAGGGTCTTATTTGTGTGTGTGTGTGTGTGTGTGTGTGTGTGTGTGTGTGTGTTAAAGCAGTCAGTCACACCTGTTATCAATTCTTTAACTTATCAAGGAAGATATAAAAAAAGTGTGTCAATCAAGCTAAATCTAAAATCCGGACAGGCCATGTTACTCATTTTCTCTTCCTGTCACTTGAAGTCGTAAAAGTGATGATAATATTTCTGTTGTGGAGGTAATGGAGCTTAAAACTCTCTCTCTCTCTCTCTCTCTCTCTCTCTCTCTCTCTCTCTCTCTCTCTCTCTCTCTCTCTCTCTCTCTCTCTCTCTCTCTCACACACACACACACACACACTCAAACAAACAAACAAACAAACAAACAAACAAGCACCTCATCATTAGCTAGCACTGATCGGGGACAAACAAAACACACTTGATTTCTCTGAGTTGTTTTCTTATAAAAGCTTCACAAGGTTTGCTGCCGTAGCCTACAACACCTATAGACAGACTCGCCGCCCTAACGCTGCGGCACACAGCAGTTCAGCGTCTCTCCAGCTGACGTTCCGCTGGGCTGGGCGACCCTCGCTCACCCCTTGGTGGGCACGCCGTAGTGCAGGGACGGCGCGGCGCCCGAGCCGTGAGAGTCCCCTGAAGAACCTTTCACCGTGGAATCAAAGTCAATGCTAGCAGAGCCCGTGAGGCTGGTACCGAAGCTTCCATCTGTGGATCCGTGGGAAGTGGAACCGAAGTCGGTGCCTGCGGAGCCGTGGGAGGTGGAACCGAAGCCGGTGTCTGTTGAACCGTGGCTGGTGGAACCGAAGCCGGTGTCTGTTGAACCGTGGCTGGTGGAACCGAAGCCAGTGTCTGTGGAACCATGGCCAGTGGAACCGTGGCTGGTGGAACCGAAGCCAGTGTCTGTGGAACCATGGCCAGTGGAACCGTGGCTGGTGGAACCGAAGCCAGTGTCTGTGGAACCATGGCCAGTGGAACCGTGGCTGGTGGAACCAAAGCCGGTGTCTGTGGAACCGTGGCCAGTTGAACCGTGGCTGGTGGAACCGTGGCTGGTGGAACCAAAGCCGGTGTCTGTGGAACCGTGACTGGTGGAACCGTGGCTGGTGGAACCAAAGCCGGTGTCTGTGGAACCGTGGCCAGTGGAACCGTGACTGGTGGAACCGTGGCTGGTGGAACCAAAGCCGGTGTCTGTGGAACCGTGGCCAGTGGAACCGTGGCTGGTGGAACCAAAGCCGGTGTCTGTGGAACCGTGGCCAGTGGAACCGTGGCTGGTGGAACCAAAGCCGGTGTCTGTGGAACCGTGGCCAGTGGAACCAAAGCCGGTGTCTGTGGAACCGTGGCTGGTGGAACCAAAGCCGGTGTCTGTGGAACCGTGACCAGTGGAACCGTGGCTGGTGGAACCGTGACTGGTGAAACCGATCCCAGTGCCTGCTGACCCGTGAGAGCCACCAGTAAGGCCGAGATTTGAGGTGCCGTGGATGTGCGAGGCTGAAGAACCTTGATCACCGGAACCCAGGCCAGCACCGGAGGAGCCGTGACCAGCAGCACCAAACCCGGAACCAGCTGAACCGTGAGTGCCGGATGTGTGGACGTCGGTGGTGTGGATGGGCGCCCCAATACCTGCCCCTACGCCAGCACCTCCAGAACCAGAGGCTGAACCGTGGCTCCCAGATCCGCCGATGCCGATGCCTCCCCTAGAGCCTGCCCCAGAGCCTGCTCCGATCGGCACCAAAGCAGCATCGCCCCCCTGGATCTTGTTCCCGGCTGGGTCGACGGAGAACCTGAATCAAAACATGAAGAGTCAAAATCAAATGCGAGGAGAGTTTGATTTTGTAACATTACCTCACACCCAAACCAATCTCACTTGTACTTTTCGGTTATTTATGTTTAAAGTAAGAAAGAAAATTCATATTTCGTCTTTAGAATCAGTAAGCAAATCGACTTTATGTTTATAGTTCTTAACTGAGTCCAGATTCCACATTTAGAGTCAATAATCAAGTCTGGATTTCATGTCTAAAGTCGGTAACCAAGTTCAGTTTTCATATTTTATTCAGTAATTAAGTCCAGATTTCATGTTTATAGGAAGTAATTGAGTCCAGGCATCATGATTAAAGTAAATGAGTCAAATTTCATGTTTTGAGGCATTGAAAACGGATCATGTACTTACGTAGTAAAGTCGTGTTGGGAAGAAGAGGAGGAGGCGGCGGCAGAGGCAGAGGAGTCTGAGGAATCCTTGGACAAATCATGCGACGAAGACTCCTTGAAGACCGTGCCACCGGAGGACGAGGCGAAGGAGCTGGAGGAGGCACGTGACGACGAAGAGGATGCGGAGGAAGCTGAGGAACTTGAAGACGAGTCTGAGGATGATGAGGAGCTGGAGGAGGAGAAGCCCTTGACGCCGTGCCCACCGTGCCTGGGTCGTCCGTAAGGCCCGGCCGAGGCCAACACCGCCATGCCCACCAGGACCACCGCCACCAACACGGCGCTGCGACCTGGGACAAAGGGAGGAAGGAACTGTCAGCATTTGAAACCATTGTTAACTGGGGCAGACCAAAAGTAGCCAAGTTTTAGCCAGAATCTTGAAGCACTGGAATACTCTTAGATTCTTTGTCATTGCCTTAGCTATCCAGAATCTTGAAGCACAGTTACTCTCCCATTCATTGTCTTAACTGTGGCAGCCTTAAAATAGCCAAGTTTTAGCTAGAATCTTGAAGCACTCTAAAGCATTATCCCAGTCTTTCTCATTGCCTTAAAACAGCCAAGTTTTAGCCAGAATCTTGAACCAATATAGTACTTTCTCTTTGTCTTAACTGTGACAGACTTAAAAGTGCCAAGTCTTAGCCAGAATCTTGAAACACGGAATACTCTTAGATTCTTTGTCATTGCTTTAGCTATCCAGAATCTTGAAGCACTATTACTCTCCCATGCATTCATTGTCATTATTTGTCACTGTCTTAACTGTGGCAGCCTTAAAATAGCCAAGTTTTAGCTAGAATCTTGAAACACACTAATCACTATCCCATTCTTTCTCATTGCCTTAAAATAGCCAAGTTTTAACCGGAATCTTGAAACAATATAGTACTTTCTCTTTGTCTTAACTGTGACAGCCTTAAAAGTGCCAAGTTTGAGCCAGAATCTTGAAACACTGATACTTTCATCTTCTTTATCTTTTCCAATCCCTTAACTTGCTTCTGGTACCGTTTATAAAGATATGCATTCAGCGTAATTGTACCTACGTTTACTTTGAACCTGCTAAAATCACTCCCGCTACCTCAACTGCCGTTCAATTGCTAATTTTGACGCTGACTTGAAATTTTTCAATATTCTGCCGCTGTAATGAGCAGGTTTTAATGTCTTGTTTTCTTTTCTGCCTTTGCTTGATAAAGAAAACATGAATGGCCCTTTGCAATGCCTTGATCGTGTAGGGAGGCAGCCCAAGG